>NW_023614686.1:0-60001 GCF_013339695.2 Rhipicephalus sanguineus
CATTGGACTGGCTGATTCACCCGTGTCCGCGAAGTGCAAGTGAGAAAAGACCATCGATCACCCCAGGCACCGCTGTTCTCGTTTCGATAAACAATTCCAGACTATTAAGTGTGTTTTGAATCTCATGATAACTGACGTTGTAAAGAACAGATATGAGAAAATTCACTTCACAACTCACTAATCTTCACAGTTAATCGAGCGGCTCTGCAATACTTTAAGGAGAATGATATGAGTGCTCGACAGTTTAGGTGCGCTGCAGTGTGCTGTAGAATAGATTCACGCCATCTCTCTCTTTCGCATTCTTGCTTTCCCATTCATCAAGTTACGTGTTACGTAGTAAACAGGAGAAAATCTATTTAAACGTCTTGCTCTTCCTTGATCGCCTTCCCTCTACTTCCATAACAAAAGTGTAAATGTATGTTTCATGTTCGCTAGGCCAAAAGAGGGCGCAAATGTTACTTTGTGTCCCTTTTTTCGCACTAGCGAACGCAAATCTTCAAAGAAAGCGACTCGACCAACTTGTTACCCTCACTGTGAATATACGCTCGTATGGGCGACAGGAATGGTGGCAAAGTATGACGGGCTCGTTGTTCTCTTGAAACTATTCAACATTCGCAATAAGTCAATTGTGTCAGTGGTTGTCTCAGGTGTCTGCTGGAATACACTTCCTATGAAAGTGTCCCGTAGGGGTTGGTAACGCCTGTTCCCATAGCCGGATTCCCACGTCTTGAGAGCACGCAAAGTAATACAGCTGCCAATAGGCAGAGAGACCGCCCCAAAAAGCCATTGGTCCCAGGTTGTAATCACAGACAAGGACAAATTTTTCAACTTGAAGCTTACGTTTCTGAGTAACACCTACGGGTTTCTTTGTGGTTAAGTGCTACAAAGGGTAGGTTGTCATTTATCCCTTTCATAGCCGTTCCGCCACCTTGCGGGATTCCACAGAACCAGTTTGCAGTAATACAGCACTATCGTTACGTAAAAGTTGTGCAGAAATCAGGCTACCATATGGAAGCTGTTTCACTGACTATGTACGGTGTGTAGTAACGTAATTTATAGACTCGTTGAGAAAACTGGAAAGACAAGTACACTACGTAATTCTTACCTTCTATGCAGTCACGAAAGTGCACAAAAATATCGTGTGCGAGAGCTTAGCTGCTCAATATGCCTTACAGCAACCTCAAATACATCAGTGCACTCATTCGTAAACTTCAGAAAACCAGTGCATTTTACCTCGCATCTAAGAGATTGTTTAGATCTATTTATGCAAAACGTTTTCACAGAAATAACTTCTCAGCAATCAAAGGAAAGATTTTTTATTGACGCTTTGAAATTACCATTATCTTGACATCGTGTTTAACACTATACCTGATAGATATTAAATTATTTTTCATCGTGCTAGCGTGGTGCTTTCGTAGGATTTCATGCAATGTCTCACATTCAAAGTGCGTCTTTACAGTTACTCGCACAGCTGCTTGCTTAATCAAAGTGAAATTAGTGCGGACATTTCTAATCTCGAATTGCAGTGCCTCCAAGGTACACTTAATTTATAACAAGCAATACATATAATTCAATCACATATGATACAACATATTGCTTCCTGAGGCCGTATTTACGAATCAGCGCCCCAGCTAACGTATCGTAAGAGAACCGTGCAATGAAATTTACTATGATAATCACTCCACTCGGTTTTAATTTCGAGGAAATGGAAGAAAGAAATATTAGTACCTCTGCATCTAAGTACAAAACGGCAGGTATTTCCACCATAGGTCGGCAAACTCACTCATGAGTCGACTCACTCAGACTCATATCGAGACGTGAGTCTGAGTCTGAGTGAGTCCGGGTGAGTAAAGTTTTTGTGAGTCTGAGTCCGAGTGAGTTCGGTTGGGAAAAATTTTGGTGAGTCTGAGTCCGAGTGAGTCCGGTTGAGGAAAATTTAGGTGAGTCTGAGTCTGAGTGAGCCCTAAGGGCAAAATATATTGCATGAGTGAGCCTGAGTGAGCTCCACATTTTTTGCCGACCTATGTTCATATCTACTCATTTTCAGCATTACTGTCAGCCTTATGTCGGCTCACATTTATACTCCCGTGTAGTCCCGCATACGTCAACGCGTTACCGTTCATACGTCAGCTCAATATTTATTGATCAGAGGCGTGAGATGAGGAGGGAGAGGGGGAGGAGGTGCCTTGACCTCCTCCCGCAAACTTCTTCATGGGAAGTTACTGATAAAAATATCTCGTGTGAGTCATCTCTTTCAATAAAACGGTCCTTATTGAACTACAAAGTCAGATAACTCGTATTTGAAGGTACGAGATCAAAAGGTGCTAAGTAGCGCACCGATTATGCGAGATATTGGCGTTAAAGAGCATTGACATTATGGTAGAAAAAGGCTAATTATAGGTTAGCGGACTCATGAGTCGACTCACTCAGACTCACTCAGACTCAGATCGAGCCGTGAGTCTGAGTCTGAGTGAGTTCGAGTGAATTATATTTTGGTGAGTCTGAGTCCGAGTGAGTCCGGTTGAGAAAAATTATAGTGAGTATGAGTCCGAGTGAGTCCGGATGAGGAAAAGTTTGGTGAGTCTGAGTCCGAGTGAGCTCTAAGGGTAAAATAGGTTTCGTGAGTGAGTCTGAGTGAGCTCCACATTTTTTGCCGACCTATGATTTCCACTCACTCGAATGCTGTGGGTGTCCGACGGTGCACTTCTCCTGGGTGACCGCAGTGATGCCGTCGAATATGATCTGCACCATCCCTTTGGAGATGCCGTCGAGGCAGTTCTTGATGTAATCCTGCAGGCACTTGATGTCGTTTTCATCGGACCTGCGGCAGTTACGTAAATAGTCGCGTACTTACGCCTGACAAAACCTTCAGGCACGTGAGGAACTATAAGAAATGCACAATGCAGTTTTCATCATTTGCCCACGAGGAGAATTTTCCTTGCGCCCATTTCGCTAATCTATTTACTCTGCGATTCAAGTCAAGCCATCGTCGCAATGATATAGCATTTTTGTTAAGTTTGCTGGTTGCGCGATTCTCGCGTTGCGACTTCAGGGTGTCCTTGAACATCCTAGAGGAAGCGTTTCGGTCAACACGTTAGCACCACGACGAGAGATATTTTTCAAAGGACACGGTGGTGTCAGTATGCTGCACTGTGTTCAATGGTTAAAAGCTTGACATGCAAAACATATTCGCACTTTATTACGCGAGAAAGTGATGATATCAGTCGTATGATAAGATTATGGTAAAAAATTAAGGTATGATTACCACGACAGCGGCGATGCATGCCTCGTAAGTACGAACTCCGTGAAGGTGCAGAGAAAACGGCGCGTCAACTTCCATTTCGCAGATGCTTTTTAACCGCAGACAAAAATGGTCGTCACGAACGAGTTAAAAGGCTTGTCAAGATGTATTTTTGAGCTAGTTTGTTCATACTTGCAGTAATACTGCGCCAGCAAAAAACAAGGGACCAGACGAGGAGGAACGACACGTACACAGGGCGCACTAACAACTGAAGGTTCATTCTGTAGTTGAGCAGAATAAGTAACGGCTGTACATGAATAAACAAAAGATAGAAAAATAGAAGAAATATGACGGAGCATCACGTGGTCACTCCCACTGCGCGTGCGAAACGTGTCCTGTAAGAAATCTGACATCGTTCTCTGAGAGCCTAACAGATGGCATGCTGACACAGGATTCCCGAATGTTTTTTTTTTATCTCTAGGGCTTCAGCAACCTCCCTTGTTAATCTGTCACTTGAGTGGGGCATCAGGCTAGTGTTTTCCAAATCGAGGTGCGCCACCTGCATCAAAAGGCTTGTCATTCTTAGTGTGCCAACCCACTTTCCTTAACTGTCGGCCGGATTCGTTCGCTTGTGTTTAACAAAGATACGAGCCCCTCCAAAAATTCCCCTTGTGTCGTTCAATATAAGTGTACCGCTGCTTTTTAAAATCGCCTTTTAACGTCGCAGGAGACGAAAGCATTGCATCCAATGACAAAGCCTACATCCCGAGCTAGAACATACTAGTGGTGCCTATTACACGCTGCCGAAGCTACTTACGCAGATATATGCGACCAGGTCAATAAGACGATGTTCTTGACATCGTCTTATTGACGATGTCAAGAACATCTTGACTACAATCAGTAAGGTGTATTGGGCTGCTCAACTTTTTTATTGCGAACTTAAATTAGCACTGACTGTTGTGCAGATATCAAAATTGGCCACAGGGCTCACAAGCGCTACCTTCAACTGAATGATCGTGTGAAAGAAAAAGCGTCGAGCTGTGCTTCTCTTTCTAAAAATAACACGAATACAAAAGGCTGCGACGCAACGAAACGCATAGAAAAAATAAACATTCCTTCGTAGAGCGTAATAACGAAATAAAAGGCAACGAGGGCAATAAAAATGAGCGAAAAGAAAGCCTACTACGGAAAACTGAGATACATTTTGAAAATGATCTGTACAGCGCAAAATCGCATGCCCTCTTTTGTAATAAGAGGGAATGAAAAAGGAAAATTATATTCTTAGGTTTTACGAGCACGATATATATTGAGTTGCGTGTATTAGATTTGACTATTTGGGGTTTTATGTTACGCGTGAAACGGAAACACAAGAACGCTTTTGCATTTAATGCCCATCGAATGCACCCTCAATGGCCATAAATGACAAGTGCGTGCTGGTTCTTTGCAGCACAACATAATCGCTATCACATCGCGGCAAATAAAGCAAAGAATAAGACATGTGTTGGTACGTTTATGGGGTTCAGCGTACCAACGCGACATAAATTGTAAGAGGCGCCATTGTTGACGGCTCCGGATAGTTTTGACGGCGTGCAGTTCTGTAACGTGCGCTGACCTCGCACAGTAGACTTGCTCATTTTAGCATTTCGCCTTCATCGAAATGCGACTGCCGCGGTCGGCATAAAACGAATAACACATGACATTGGCGCTGCACGCGGCCGAAATCGAATTAGTGATTTAGTACTCTGTCAAGTTGTGAAGTGCATTAGTTAGTTTAGTTAGTTAGATTGTTAGTTAGTTAATTAGTTAGTTAATTAGTTAGTTACTTGAGAAATGTAAGAAGGAATAGGGTTGGGAAGGTGGCATGTGGCGGTTTGGGCGTGTTGGTAAGACATGACCAATAAATTCTAAGCGCACGAACAGACAAGGACAAAGAACACGTATGACACACAGGCGCTAACTCTCAACACTCTATTGAAGCCAGGGGGAACAGAATATATAAGGGCACGCGTGATCTTACATGACGCCGGCGCAGCAGGCATAAAATACGACATAATCAATGACTTCAAGGTAACACAATTCTTTGAAAGATAGAGCAATCGATGGCTTCGCCACACCTTTATCTCCTAAACTATCTTTTTTCCACCTCGATTATGTTCCTGGTGAGCTTACTTTGCTTCTTGTTACAATTGTGCACTTATTAAACATTGGTAAGCACTTCTTTTCCACACAGTGATTTACATTACGGTCGGCATTGGAAACACCAGGATCATCGCAACCATCACACTTTCTGCAGTGAACATGCAGGAACCCTCCGCACTTCTCCCTAACATTGGACAATGTTCCCTGAGGTGATCATTTGCACACCTCTCGCTTTGTCCTACATAGGTTTTGCCACATGAACTAGGCAAGCTGTACACGACAGATCCCGCACAATCTATGAACTTCTCTCTACGTTTCTTCTTGCAATCTGGATTGTGAGAGGAACTGGGGTTCGTCATTTTGCACAGTTTTTGAAATTTCTCATGAGCAGAAAAAACTGCTTTTACACTGTCCTTCTGCCCTATCTCTTTTAAACGATGTGACACGCCATGAATATACGGGATTATAGCAAGCTTCTGAGGGCCAATAACACCCCGCAAGGCATCAGCCTGTTTTGACGAACTTTTCTGCAGCAAAGCATCAGCGACACTCACTTGTACCTGAGTGGGATAACCGGAATCAGGTAGCCTGAGGGTTTGTTCGTGAAAATTGGCACCCATTAGACCAGGACATTATTTATGGAACGCATTAGAAAGGCGCAACTTGACGATGCTCCTCTTAACTAGTTTTGAATGGGCGGAGTCATAAGGGAGCAATGGTTTGTTAGCACGAGGCTCCCAAGCCCGGCAACAAGGAACATGAAGTCAAAAAGAAGGAAATTTACGGGCATTAAGTGAAGTCAGTTAGCGCAGGAGATAAGTAATCGGAAATATCTCAAAATCAGCGTTGAGATGAATATTCTTAAAATGCTTTGACTATGACGATGGCGTGCACAGAGGTATTATCGCCTCATTAAAACAAACAGAAAAAAATTGGGAATATAATTTTGAGTGACCCACTTGCAAGTCTCCGCCAGTTTTTCAGCTCCAATAGGTATGGAAGGCCCGCTCGCGAAGAAGAACAGGCTGGCACTGCATTTCTCGAGGGTGTCTCGGTCGCAGCCCAACTTGGCCGCCTCGCACTTGGACGACGACAGCAAGAGAGAGGACAGCAAGCCTGTGTGAAAACAACAGCAACAACGAAACGAAGGAGCGTTTTGATTATATTTTTTACCGAAAGAGAAAAAAAAGTTCCAAAGAAGGCGAACAACCTGCGTTATTATGCTCCATGCTTTCAAAGGAACAAAAAGCCGGCAGATCCCACGCATTGTGGGAATCGATGTAATGCGAAGCAGCCAGCAAAGAGCTGCATACATCGTCTTGTATGTCACTAAGGAAAATGCATGTCATATGGTTTTAATGTTAATTCCTATTATTTATGTTCGTCACACAGTAACGTCGCGCAATACCAATTTCGGGGTAGATCAAGCTAGCGAAACGGCCGCCAGCGCACCATGAGCGTGGCATGTAAATCATGCTGTACATGACATACGTGTCATGATTTTCATGTTAACTCGTGTTATTTATGTTCGCTACACAGTCACGTCGCAAGATACCAATTTTGGTGTATATAAAGCTAGCGAAACGGCAGCCAGCGCACCATGAGCGTGGCACGTAAGTTATGCTGTTCATGACTTGCGTGTCATGAATTTCATGTTAACTCGTGTGTTATTTATGTTCGTCACACAGTCACGTCATGCAATACCAATTTCAGGGTGGATCAAGCTAGCGAAACGGCCGCCAGCGCACCATGAGCGTGGCATGTAAATCATGCTGTACACGACATGCGTGTCATGATTTTCATGTTATGACTTGCAATTTATGTTCGTCATACAGTCATGTTACGCCATATCAATTTTGGTGTACATTCGATTAGCCAAGCGACCAGGAGAGCGCAAAGTCGTAGGCGGCTAGATAGATAGATAGATAGATCGATAGATTGATACGCTCAAAGTCGCAGATGTTCGCTAAGAAATGCTTCGCATTAAAAAAAAAAACAACGTCGTAATAGCACAAAAGCTTTGCTACTTGCGAGATGTCATGTGAATTCATGAGATTCTCCAGATTTAAACTTCCAGCGATAGCAGCAGTTTCTCGAAGTGGACAATGACACTCTATCAGAAGCGTCCTTGCGATGTCCCTCCGATATAAACACGAAGACACTATCACAATTCACTGTCAGTGTCGCCGGTGGCGCGGTAAACCTTGCATAAATTACCAAGCTCAATCACTGCGCCACATGCTCGACGGAGATGCGGAAAGAACTTCCTTGACAAGACCCGCTTTCCGACGAGAAATTGGCGTAATGCTCAATAAGGTGTGGTTTCTCGATTAGCTTCAGCTTACGAACAAAAAGAGCACCAACTGCTGGTATAAACACCGACTACCTATTCCACATCGGCTTCTTAGAGGTCAACATGAACTCTATCTATGGACGCTTGTGCTTGCTATCCATCATTTTAGAGTGTCAATGCTAGGCCACTCTATTCACAATAGGCCTGAAGAAATTTTTCGCTCCTATAACAATGTTGCGCTTCTTGTTACAATTTCCACTGCTGTACGAATTTACTTTTCAGTTTGCGCCGTCTTTACTCTTATGGAAAAAGGTGTCTTTTGACTCTTTTTTTAGGGGCGAAGCTCCTTAAGGCGGCACCCGTTCGTCCCTCGTAGTCGTAGTCGTAGTGCGTAACCAGTCTTACGCTTTGACCTCCAAGGTGGTGCCGGTGGGAGATTTTTCCTGTGCGTTGTTGAACAATAAAAAATTCGCAGCGTGCGCGTTAACTAAAAGCTGAATTCTTCTGTCTCTCATTCCCCATTAGCAGCCATTGGCATGTTCCAGTAGGAAACGTTAGTAGAAGTAGAAGTGTAAGTGTTAGCTAAAAGCCGACTTCTTCTGTCTCTCATTCCCATTAGCAGCCATTGTTTACCTCCAAGGTAGTGCCTGGTGAGATTTCTCCTGTGCGTGATTAAACAATAGAAATTTTGTTCAAAACGCCGTTGATTGATGAAATAAACCAACGAAAGACGCCAGATGTTTTGTAAGAGCAAAACGAAGGAACGCCAGATGTTTCTAAAGCAAAACGAAAAGACGCCAGCTGCTTAACGAAAGACGCCAGATGTTTTCTAAAGCAATGGTTTTCTAAACAATGAAATTTCACAGCGTACATGTAAAATTAAAGGGAGCTGCAAGTCGTCATAGCTCATCGAACCTTTAGTATCAACGCGCCCGATCTCACGTCGGTGATGATGTACTGGGCAGAATTCACGGCAGATTCACGGTTTACCGATGAACCTCCGCAGCTTCGCCCACTCATCATCATTCACTCCGTGGATATGCTGTGATTTTTTTGCTACACATGTGACTCTGCCACGTATATTTCTGTTTAGAGAGTCACGTTGACTCTCTTCAGTAGAGTCGTGGGACGCACGACTCTCCAAAAGAGAGTGCCTGTCTAAACAGAGTTGTACGTGGAAGAATCACATGTGCAGCAGTGGAGGTTCACCAGACACCTTTTTTTTCTCAGAGTGTAGTACAAAGCACATCTATAACGCTAGCCATATAAAAAAAGGTCTTCATTAGTAAAGATGTGTTTTTTTGTACATACAATGTGTACAGACTGCATTGGAAGCACAACTGTGTTGTATAGATGTCCCTCAGTGCAGCGTCAAGAAACCAAAGTTTTCGAGGCTAAAGAAATAATAAAATTCGGGAGGCAACAGAGTTCAGGCTTTCTCAATACTGATAAACAACCTTGGTTGCAGTTCATAAGCAAAAGCATCCGTACAAAGTGTTCGGGAAAGCATGTGAAAGCGTATAGTGCTGTGAAAGGCGGAATTATTATTAGCGAGAAATAGTAAATAACAGCGGCTTACCAATGATGGACGTGACTTACAAACAAAACGCTATATATTGCGGCCCATTAGGACATGACGCTGTTTAATTACTACCCTTAAGTTGTTCACAAAATACTCACCCAAAAAGAAAACAGCTCCCTGAAACTTCTGCATGCTTGCACTCCAAGTGTACGATCTGCTCTGGCGAATCCTGCGCGAACGACGCAAAAGCTAAGAGAGCAGGTGAGGTGTACCAGCTACGTGACTTTCTGCAGGGGCGAATGCGCACTTCAGTGTAAACACTGCGTCTGCCGCGAGGCAGTTCTTATAGGAGGGCCGCACGTCCACGTGTTCGGCGGTGAAGGTAAGAGTGATTCACGGTCGGACGGCTTTCTCTTTCATTACATCTCATTCTAATCGATGTTGTCTGATCGCTATCGACCAGTGCGTGCTCCTTCTCGCAACATCGGTGCAGCGCTGTTGACGCATGGCGCCGCCGTCACCTACTTAGACGTAGGAAGAAACTGCGCGGATCTCAAGGAGCTGGTTAGCATTGTTTGCTTCTGGCCTGATGAATTTGCTAATAGTACATCCGGCGTAAAAATGGGCGGTCATCTTACCGACAGTTCTTGGGTATCAACGTTTTATTTTGAACTCTCACCTCTGTGGAGTGATGGGCAACACACAACGCATAATTGTTGTTCAGAGTCGAATTCCAAGGCTTCTTCTTCGGAAACCTTATATTCTACGGGCCGGCCACTTTTCTCCCACAAAATGTCTGACACAAATAATTGCTTACGCTTATCTTTATGAACGTTTTTGACGTAAGGACGTTTTTCGGAAGATGGGGTGGAGCCTTCGGCCAAAACTCAACAAAAGATTTTATGCTATAGTTTGTGTTACCAGCATATGAAACTCATAGAGTAATATCTTCGTTGTACTCTAAAAGGCTCTTTATATTGCTTAGGTCGTCTAGACCAGCTATTACAGATAGTGTGGGTTCACGAACACTTTCATAGTTCGTAAATACAGCTTCGTAATTGTTGACCTTGTGCCCTAAATACGCCTGCAGCACAACGATTAACTCCTAATGTTCTCTTACACTAATGTTTTCTTACAAACAAAACTGCAGTAAGAGCTTTCCTTTAGGCCGAGATGAAGCACACACCAAAAAGGCATTGTTGTTCTAAACGAATGAATAACGGACAACTAGAAGCGCTGCAGAATTTTACGCAGCCTTGGCCTCTTGCACCGTGTCTGTGCACGTGCCCGTTCGCCATGACGCGGCCAGGCGAGCGTTGAAATGTGTGCAACACGTGAAACTTCAAGTCCTGGTACTCCTTCAAAGTTACACGTTGTTCTAAAACACGTACTGTCTTGAATGTCAGCTCTACGTAGCTAGCGTTCGTTGTGTTGTCTGCACAACAGTGCACGGTTTTGTTGAGACAGCCGAGACTAAGCGGAATGACACCGCCAAGGCCAGTGCCGAACGAACCGGCAATAAACGGGCGTCTCGCGTCGTCGGAAAGGCTGTTGCTCCGATAACGGGGTCGCCTCAACCTTGTCCGGGCTGGACGTGCACTCGCGCACGGGACGAAACAAAAAAACTAGAGCATGGAGAAGGGCACCGCTGCCCTTGGCGCACCACCATATTTGTCGCGGTTGTGTGCAGGAAAACTGTCGGTACTAGCCGTAGAACTTTGCGTGTTCCGAAACAAATACAACAAATAAAGGCACGGGGAGTGAACGAGGACGGCTCTAAGTAACTGTGCTGAGGCTCTAACTTTCCTGCAAGCATACACGCTGTGACAACCACGAGGAAGCAATTGAACGAACCAACTCACTGCTGTACCGACCTGTGAGCTTCATACCAGACAGTAAGGACCGCGTCTCTCACTACTCGCAGCGCTTGTTTCGTGACTTCAGAAATTGCTTACATGGCACGCGTTCACGTGGCTTAGCGAGATGTTGGTAGGCAGGTCATACAGTAGAGTTCATATTTTTTCTACGTTACTTTGAGTTTAGCTTCGAAACATGTCATCGCATGCAACTGGAAAGCTGTGTCACGCGCATCATGTTAGGAAAAGATTAGAAACATCAAGGAGTAAGTTTTAGCGCGCCGGGCAGCCTTTTGGAAAAGTGACCAAGTGAAAGCGATGAAGTGCAACTTGGCCCTCTATATTGAAACATCGGTAAGAAATTATCGGTATCGACATCGCTTGGAAACCAAGAAGCGTTCTCTGCTGGTATTCTTTACGTGGACCGAATATGTTTATCTTTCCTACTTATTCAGCTTCAACAGTAAGCGTAGATGTGAGGGCAGGATGAAATAATTCAGCACAATGTAAGTCAGAAGCTCTGAGGAAGACGGAGGCTCGAAGCGATGAAAAATCATCGAGCAGGCAATGTCGATGAAACTCCAGCGGCATTACCTGTTCAACGATTTTTCGTCGCTTCGACACTATGTGTGCGCCATTTGTTCGACGCTATGTGCCCTTAGCGGCGCCTTTAACTGTTTTAAGAAGAAGCTTTGTTGATTTGATTTGATTTGTTTTGCCTTAGAGTTGCTTGTTCGTTTCCCGAGAACTAATTGCCTAAACTTGCCAGGGAGACGGTTCAATAAAGACAGAGGCATTTTTCACAAATTAATGCAATCATATCTTCAGCATCGCATGCAACAAGTAGTTATGCGTGTAATTTGAGGCCACTTATCCTAGGAGTACCACAGGGAGGTATATCGGGGCCCGCGCTTTTTGCATTTAATAATAATAATAATAATAATAATAATAATAATAATAATAATAATAATAATAATAAAAATAATAATAATAATAATAATAATAATAATAATAACAATAATAATTGGGGTTTACGTCCCGAAACCACGATATGATTATGAGAGAGGCCGCAGTTGGCGGGGGCCCATTTTGTCCACCTGGGGTTCTTTAACTTACACCTCAATCTAAGTAAGTACATGGTGGTTCTTTGCATTTCACCGCAGTGGAAATGCGGCCGGGAATCGAACCCGCACCCGAGCTTAGCAGCGCGACACCCCACGGGCTAAGGTGCCACGGCTGATTTTGTACTTGTATTAATTACTTAGTGAGTGTCGGTGATGACGTAAAATTTTGCTGTATATGCCAACGACACTACAATTCCTGTAACCGCTAACGTTGCTGAAGATGTCATGATTAAAGCCAACGAGGTGCTGTCAAAATTATCATCTCGGAGCACCGCGAACCCTTCTACAACTAAAACAAAAACAAAAAGAACAACAACAAAAGGGGTACTTTTTTAGGCCAAGAAACCGAAATATTCACACCCTTACTCATTTGCAGCTGAATAACTCCATTTTGCCGGTCGTTCCTTCAATTGAAGTGTCTTGGCGTTGTAATCGAGCAACATTTGTCGTGGAAGGCTCATGTGGAAATGACGATGAGTCAGCTCTCTCGGCTGACTGGAATACTATGCAACTTGTGTTACTTCCTTCCCAAAAAGTGTTAAATTTCTGCTGTAGAAATTACTGTTCTTGCCATGTATTAACTATTGTAATCTTGCCTGGGGCACCACAGCGCTTTTTGATAGCAGTAAATTGCATAGAGTACAGAAAAGGCCTTACGTCGTATCCAAAAGGCTCCTTTCTGAACCTATATACTCCTTCATTTAAAAAAAGTTCAGCTTGCTACCCGCGCTTAACATTTACGAAAACACGTTGGTACCAAGTTATCCCACTGGCATTAAAAAGAGCAACGACGCCCTAAAACGTATCTCTAACTTGACACCGAAACCAAAGTGATCAACACAAGGAGCTCTGAAATATGGGAAATAACGAGGTCAAGAACAAATGATGCGTGTGAAATGCTACGCTGTCGACTGCTCTACCATTTAAACAAGGCCAACATAACATTTTGAATTTTTTTTGTTTACTGTTATTACCATTTGTTTCGTTTCAATGGTGTATATAACCGTTTGTTCTTTGATGTAGTGTATTTATTGTATAATTATTTATTGTTTTCCTCTGGTTTGCTTTATACTGTTCTCTTGAAGTCCCTCTGTATATGCAGCTGCATAAAATATTCAATGTATTGTGATCCAAAAATCTATGGACTGTATTTTTTGTGGCTATTCTTTAGTTTTCTCTAACGTACTGATGACTAGCTCTATCTCTAAAAACCACTCATTATATACGCCAGTACTTTCATTTTTGTAATAGTTCCTGATTGGTATCCTCACAATAGTTTCAGTGTTATAAGTATGGATTCGTATTTTCTGTTTTGTTTATTAGACTGCCTTTATGGTTTGTTCTTTTTGTAGGTGTATCTAAAACATGGCCATGAACCGCGTCAAGCCTTACTGGTTTTTTGTCCTTCAACGTGACTCGTATGTTGAAATAAATTTGATTTGATTTGATTTCTTAAAGTCATTTATTGAAACGCAGAGAATTAAGTCGGCGTTCAGAAATCGCTGACATGCTACTCTACGCGGGTAATCGAAGTGAGCAGCGAAATACAGGAAGAGAGAGGCGTGAACAAACAATATAAATGTTAAAAGAGGAAAAAAAATGATCCTCGGGCAGTGAGTTTTCGAACTCTTAGGCGATGGATGACGTTTCACGGTACAGTTTAAGATCGAAGTGCTAACTTCACAGTCGTGTAAAGGCTTTTCAAGATGCATTTCGCTATACTGCCCGGAGTCACGTCTTGTTGGCTGCGTTCACTGTAGAACCGTGCCACACACAAAAAGGTCTGATTATTGACGACACTGGATGAAAATCTGTAAATAGATGTTTTTCTTTAACTGTTTCTATTTAAAGCGCCACGGCTAGCGCACCGTCTATCTTGCACTGGATCAATGCATTGAAATAAAGGTTAATTGCGGAGGCATGAATCGTTTCATGGAGGGCGTCAACTGCCCTTGCGAGAGGTCGCGTTCAGTGGAAGCGGTTTGCAGTCAAGACGCGCCAGAGATAAAGCCAGTGGCAAGAAGTACTTGGCATATCTTTACCCTGAATGGTTAATACGTTTTACGGGGGCAGTGGTGCGAGTGTTTGTGACTGCTGATCAAGGTTGTTTTGACAAGGTGGTTGTCAGGGTCAATTCCAGTGTATCAGTTCTCTACATTTTTATTTGTTTAAGATTAGTCTATAAATGGTCCATAAGCAAAAGCGAGTCATTTTTTATTACTTATACTTGTCTAATCCCAGCGTATTAACTGTCTATAAAAAAGTTAATTAGTTGTTTGTGTTGTTTTTAATACCTAATCTGTAGACTGTCTGAGACAGAAGTTAGTGTTTATTTCATCTTTTTGTCAGTTATGAGGTCTTTCATTGAAATTTTACCAGACATATTGGTAACTTACGCTGTGGGTACTGGGCTTGCTGCGTCCCGTCCGTATTTAAAGCAAGGGCGACGAACTCACAACAAACAACAATAGTTTATTTATGCCACGGTGCATACGGCGGGGTCGGTCCAGGGACATGAGACAGCGAGGCAGCAACCATGATCTCCGGCAGCAGCGATCGGCCAGCGCGGGTGGCAACATCCGTCCCTCCTGGCAGCCAAGGCACCTCTCCCCTGGGCAGTGCGCAGGCTGCCCCTTTTGAACCGCGCAGGTGGGCCACGCGCACCGCCTCTGCGTAGCACGTGGCGCTATCTCGCGATAGCCGGTGGGCGTGGTTCCCACAACGCAGATCTGCTACCTTTTCGTTCAACTTCCACTAAGCCCCTTTACTCAATGTCCCATCGGGCCCTGTACGCTGTATGTTAAACAAACTAAGCGGGCTCAATAATTAACTGAACCACCATAAGACAGGTTGCGCGGGGAAGTGAGGTTTCAAGCTTTGTGAAAAGTCTCTATGGTGGGCGTGTTGTTCTCGAGCAATGTTATGTGCCACTGAACTCTTATTTAAACGTTCGAGAACATGATTTGTGTGTGTATATACGCGCGGGCATAGGCTTGCACACGGGGGAAAGTGGGGGGAGGCCATCGCTCTAATCGCCAAAGGGAGGAGTGCAATGTCTACCACAAATTATTACTCAGTCGCACCTGTTCTGTCATTGTTTCAAGAGGAGGGTTATGGCCGCGCAGGTTTTTGACGATAATTGCGATCGAAGGCCCCTGATGCTGCATTCTAAGAACTGTTTACTTCCCATTTTTACTCCTGGAAAGCCAGGGACCAAAGGTAGGCCGCTGTGTGAAGCACGTCATCGCATCGTTCTTATTTTTTCGTCCATTGTCGAGTGTGTTGTCTTTTGAAGCCTGTGTACGCCTATGTGCGCGGGTTCCTTACTTCTGACTCTCCTGGGAGCGACGATGCTATAGACCTTTTTTTTCGTGGGCGCGGCCATATTGCGTAGCGGGCGACGCCGTCTCTGGTCTGGCAACCCACTGGCATGTGGTGTAATAACCCAGGAATATCCAGTTCCGCGAAGGTTTTTAAGGTTCCCTAGTGACAACGGGTGAACAAATTTGGGCCCATTATTAGAGCAGGTGTTCACTTTGCATGAGGACGTCAGTAAATACAGTTATTTGCAAGCCTGACTGGATTGACATAAGAGCAGTGTCGCTAGACTAATTCGTCATGGCGACAGTCTACCTGTTGCCGGCAAAATACGTTTAATGAAAGGCTTGAATGCGTGTTGGCTCGGCGACGCAGTTTGTTCATCTTTTACTTTTGCCATGTAGTTCAAATAATGTGAAGCAGGTATAGGCTCCTTCCTGTTCATGGAAATGCATGTAGCCAGTTTGAAACTTTGCGGGTCTTTACTTCTAATACTGTCGCTGAAATACATGTAATGGACTCACTGATGCTTTGAGAAATCGTTTAATAGGGAATGTCGCTGGAGCCAACGTTTCGACAAGCGGTCTTGTCTTCGTCAAGGCAATGCTGCTGCCCTGATGAAGACAACTGTCATATTGCCGAAACATTGTCTCCAGCAGCATTCTGTGTTCAACAATTTCTCATCCCATGACGCCTCCATGTTCCCCTGAACTTCTGCCTTGTTTGGTACCCAAGTTCTGTAAAAAAAATATGTGCGCCGTCATAAGACACGTGATTGAGCCAAGCACGACGGGGCCTGTTCGTGATTGTTAATAATTTGCGCATTGTTTTGAATATTCCGGGTTTCATTGTTTGCTCGTTATGTGCGCGTGTCAGTTCTGCATTAAAGCTGCCTTAGCAGATTGACACTTTCACAATACGTGTATGTCTCTGTTTTTTAGTAGAAAACAGGTGGTTAAAAAAATAAGATTTAAATTTTACTTTTGGTAAGCGAGCTTTGTCTTATTGAGAAATCGGCGAGCTTTAGTTTCTCCACATCACAACACACGAACAAAATAAAAGGTGGGTAACTAAATTTAACGAATGGCCGCGTCGCCTGAGTGGCCAGCCGATCTGCAAGATAGCATGATGATGAGTGATTCTTTATTTCTTTAAATGGAAAGGAGGAAGACGGTAGGAAAGAGGGGGAGAAGTGAACGATAACAGTCTCTCAATGAGGACACCTTAACCGAAACACTCGCGGCGTATGGGAATGAAAGAGTGAGTGAGGGGTAAAGAAGAAAATAGGATAAAGGGGAAAAAGAAACAGGAAGAAAAAAAAGAAAAAGAAAAAAAGTTAGAAAGGCTGTAGCTCGAGAAGAGGCAGGAGGAGAGGCGCTAGTTCACCGCATCGAGCGGCTAGAAAACACGCTCGATCAGGTTCGCGTCCTCAAGGAAGTGGACTAGGGCGTTGGGATGCAGGAAGTCCTGCAGGGACGCACAGGGCAGTCCGACGAGGCGGTACACCGAGACGAGCCGCTTTTGTGCGTAGTCAAGTGCAGGGCACTAACAGAACAGATGGTTCACTGTTTCCACCGCACCGCAATCGACGCTGTTCGGTGCAGCCGCCGCGGAGACGATATTTGCGCTCCGCGGGCCACACAGAACCGGTCCTCAGAGCGAGGGGGAGCGCGCGATCGCGGCGGGAGAAACCAGTTGAAGGGAGAGGAGGAGGGGGCGTCCAGCGGCGATCCGCGCGTCAGGATGCTCGCGCGCTAACTCTCGACGAAAGTTGATGCGAGCAGAGTCAAACGACGTGGCGGAATCCGTCAGCGGGGTCGCGGCGGAATGTGCTTGCTTGGCGAGCTCGTCCGCCGCCTCGTTGCCTGCGATGCCAACGTGGGATGGCAGCCATTGCAAGACAACGTCGCAACCACTCTCCCGTAGTGCCAGGAGACTCTGGGCAACGAGCTGTGCAAGTGGTGCTCCGGAGTCCTCCCTCGCGAGCTGGCGCAGGGCTGGTTTAGAGTCGCAGAATATAACTGCGCTCGTGACAGCCGCCGAGTCGCGAAGGAGATCGGCAGCCAGCTGCAGATCCACCAGTTCGGCTGTGGTGGAAGAGGCACAGTAGCTCAGGCGTCGCTGGAGTTCAGTGCCGAGCTCGGGGGCGACGCAGGCTCCAGCAGCGGAGCGGTCCTGTAGGACAGAGCCGTCGGAGAAGACGTGGATCCTGCCGGCGAGGTCCTTGTGCATCCGTGCTGAGGCTTCCTGCGCGATGGCACAGCGAGGGGTGTTGCGCTTGCAGCGGACACCAGGGAGCTCGAGGGAAACTGGCAGGGGCTCGCGATAATGAGGGGCGGGCCAGCGTGCAGGGGGCGTCGGTTCGTCGACCACCACACTGTGGTAGATGTCGAGGATTCGGCCGACGCACGAATTGGGCACTGCACGCCGTCTAGTGAGTAGGGGGCCGGCGTCCCGGGCTCGGTTATGGCGCTCCACGTGGCAGAGGGCGCGCATGTCGGATGTTAATGACACAGGCCACACGCGAGCTTCCGCAAGTGTTTCTGCCACACGAGAGCTGCGGGGAAGACCGTGGCACATGCGGATCACACGAAGGTAATCCCGCTCTAACGCGCGCCGATGCACTCCCGCACGCTGGGCAGTGGAAGGGCGTAATGTACTGTCGAAAGTGCGATTGCCTCGTAGATGTTTCAAGCATTAGTGGGGGGCAGCCGTCACCACGGGCGAGGAGTCGGCGCACACAGGTCTCGACACGACGGGCGGCCTGGTGAATGCGCTTGACAGCGGGCAGCCACCGTAGCCGGTTGTCGATTGTGAGCAGGAGGTAGCGCACGCAGCTTTGCCAGCCGATCGGCGCACCGTGGAGCTGTAGACACGAGAGATGGCGGCGCGGAGCAGCCCTGAGGTGAACCACGAGCGCCTCAGTCTTCTTTGGAGAGAGCGCCAGGCCGATGCCCTCCAAAAAGGCAGCGACGCGCTCGAGCGCTGTCTGGATGCGTTCTCGCACAGCACTGCACTTGCGAGTGGGGCCGCGCACGTTCAGCGCGACGTCGTCGGCATAGATCACCACGCGCACAGGGAGGTCAGCCGTTTCTGGGAGGCACTTCACGACTGGCGCGAGCACCAGCTTGAACAGAAACGGGCTTAGAACACTGCCCTGTGGTACACCAGAGTGGACGGAGCGCGGTGAGCTTGTCGCTCTCCCCACGCGCACACAAAACGTCCGGTCAGTGAGGAAGGCTTGCAGATAGTTCAAGAGCCTGCCCTCAACACCGAGTGCGCGCACAGCACTGATGGTGGACGCGTGGGGGAGCGAGTCGAAAGCCGACTGAACGTCAAGTAGGAGCAGGATTGCCATCTCCCCATCGTGCAGGGCCCGCTCAAGGGTGCTGACGACGGCAGCGAGGCAGTCAGCTGCTGCGCGACCAGGTCGAACGCCACACTGTTCGGGTGCAAAGACGCCGCGAGCCGCCGCGAGCAATTGAAGCCGGTGAAGGGCCATTCCCTCCATCGTTTTCCTAGCCACGGATGTGAGGGAGATGGGCCGATACGATCTGAATTCACGGGACGGCTTGCCTCGCTTAATACTGGCACAACTAGGCACAACCACAGCAGAGCGCCACTGATCCGGAAGGCCTCCACCAGTGAAAACTCAGTTGTATGCCTCTAACAAGAGAGGGAGCTGGTATGAGTCCAAGTTCCTCAGGAGCTGGTGTGTAATGCGATCCGCACCAGGAGCGCTGCGTGTTCGCTTCCTTTGAATTACGCACTGCAGCTCGGGCAGGGTGAAATCGCTCTCGCAAAGACAGCGGATGGCAGCCGCAAGAGCAGGTTCGGGTGGCGGGAGGGGTGGGGCCGTGTGGTTCAGGGTGTGAGCAGGGGTCTGGGCAGCAGCAGGAGG
Source organism: Rhipicephalus sanguineus (assembly GCF_013339695.2). Lineage (NCBI taxonomy): Eukaryota > Metazoa > Arthropoda > Arachnida > Ixodida > Ixodidae > Rhipicephalus > Rhipicephalus sanguineus. Next base: position 19,395 of record NW_023614686.1, read on the forward strand.
GAGCTCGAAGGATGAGGCAATGAGCTCTGCGAGCTCCAACTCCGTGATTTCACGCGCCACCGCGATGGCGAGAACGGGGAAGCTAGACACCTTCGGATTGAGCGTAACTCTCATGATTGCCAGCCTCGGCGGCGCCTGCGCGGGTCGCGGAGGGAGGAGCACACGCTCGTCCAGCTGCGGTCGCGCAGTTGTTGCGCGTGGCGTCGGCACACAGCGTCCAATCGGTTGTACTCTGTCCAGGCACAGGGGCCTGAAGAGCGCAGTGCCCTCCTCTGTGCACGCTGGCGCACTGCGCGGAGGTTTTGTAGTTTTATGTCAGGGCAGCGGGCACCACACAGCGAGCTGTTGCACGCTCGGCACAGTCCGCGATACGCGCAAAGAAATTCTCGCTGGACTGAACACTCGCGCACAGCTCGCGGAAGAGCGGCCACCGCACGACCTTGTACTCGCGCACGGCACCACGGCTGGGTTGGGACGGCAGGAGAGCGATCGGGAAGTGATCGGACCCGACCGTGTCAGGGTGTTGCTTCCACTCGTAAGAGCAGCGATCTGACACAAGGGCCAGGTCGATCACAGTGGCAGCCGTGTTGCGACGGATGAAGGTTGCCTCCCTACTGTTCAGGACAAGGAGTCCAGCCCTGTGTATCGCCTTGCACAAGTCCCGACCGCGCACGTCGGTGGTCGCATCATCCCAGCTGACGTGGTGCGCGTTAAAGTCTCCGCAGAGGACGTGTTCGCGCGAGAGGGCAGCGACGAGGGGCGACACAAGCGCGTAGCTGGCCGCGGCGACGGGGCGAACATACACACTCACAACTGATGTGTCGACACCGCATACGCGCCCCACGGCGGCCACAGACTCACGCGTTTCACTCGTGAATTGTTCCGTGGGTATGAGGGCGTGCGGGTGCGTAGAGCGAATGTACGGCGTGGCGCGCGGCTTCCCGGGCGGGTGTAAAGCGTCACCGCACGGCACACTCTTGCAATCAGGCAGCGCACACTGCGTTGGGCTGCTATAGCCGATGTAGCCGGGCAGCGATACCTCCTCCGCGCTAACCTTCGTTTGCTGGAAGGCCAGGACATCGTAGCTGCGCAAGGGAAGGATCGCAGCAAGCACTGCTTGTCGGCGGCGCAGTGAGTTGCAGTTCTGCTGCAGTATGCGCGGCCTAATTTCACGGTGGTAGTTACTCGCCATCACTGGTTAATGTCAGTTGAGTGGCCAGGGCTGCGACACAGAGCGGGCGGACCGGGCAGTCATAGGGCAAGAATTCCATTGCAGCTCGAAGTGCTGCCACAAGGAGTGTGATAACTGAACCCCTATTGTCACTGGTGCTGTGGCCGGTGGGCGCAGCGCCAGTGGGGGTGGGGGAACGGTGACGCCGGTGGCGGCAGCGTAGGACAGGCCCTCGGCGACCGGCCGGTAGCTGCGGTGTTGTTTTGCAGGGTTGCCGGAAGCCTTCGTGTCCGATGCCCGCGCGAGGGTGAGGGCCTCACTCCGCGAAATCTGCGCTGCTGACTCGTTGCGCAGTTCTAGTACACGTCGCTCCTCTTACCAGCGAGGGCAGCGCGGTTCCGTGGCAGGGTGTTTTCCAACACAGAACAGACACTTTGGCTGCTCGGCCGTGCACTCAGCCGGTGCGTGGGGCCCTCCACAGCGCACACAACGCCGTTCCGATGTGCAGGTGACGTCAGTGTGACCACAGCGGCCACAGTGAGAGCATTGGGTTGGGCGGGGCCGCAGAGGACGTACCGTGCGGCGCTGTTTATGCAGTTCGATGTCAGTAGGGGGCTTGGACCCACTGAAGGACACGATTATGTTGCGGCCGGCACGGGAGCACTCCAGGATGGGAAGCCGCGACGTGATGTTCGCACGGATTTGGTCCTCGCCTACTGAAGGATCGACGTTGTACACAACACCATTGCAGGTGTTGGTTGTCACCTTCTTTGCGCGGACAGGGATGCCGCAGATATCGGCGGTGGCGAGCAGGCTATCAAGGGGTGTACCAGGAGCGACGTCGGCAGCGACAACATTGCGGCGAAAGTGTACTCTCACGAGTACAACACCGTCAATTGGTGCGGGAGAGGCGGAGATGGCTTCCTGAGACAGGCCGGAAGGATGCCTTCCTGTCAGCAGGACGGTAGAGGACAGTGTCCACTTGTGTGCGACAGGTGACTGGGGCGTGTTTGGATAGAGGGCGGGGCGGGCTTTCTCAACACGCTTGGGGTTGTGGCCTCGAGATGGGGACGAGCGGTGCGCAGAGTGCCGTGCCGCTCGGTGCTCCTGAAGGCGGGAGGGAGGGGAAGTGTTCATGAGTCGATAGCTGGCCCAAAACGTAGCTGGGCCGAGAGAGATGCTTGGGGGGGGGGGGCGCCTACGGGGGTTCCATTTTTGGTGACAGGCGTCAAAAGAGATTCCTGCGAATGGGGGGTAGCCAAGGCTTGTTTGGTCGGCTGCTTTTTTTCCGCTCCAACCCTCTGAGGGGGTGCTGAGACAACAGAGATGGACGGAGAGGGAACAGGGAGGGACGCAGTGGATGCCCCCTGGGGTGCGTCCTCGCCTGTCTCAGCTGCGCAAGAGGAGGAAGAGGGCTGTGTGATGTGCTCCCAGGAGGGGGAGGGAAGAGGAGAGGGTTCCTCACTGGAAACTGGACTCTCCACCCGGGAGGTCGACAAGAGGCCCGCGCTGGAATGTGGGGGGCACTCCTGGCTCTGCGCTTCTTGGGAAGCAGAACACGTTTCTGTTGTCGGGTCGCCGTGCGTGACCATGCTGCCGGAGGCATCCCCGGAGAAAAGATGGCCGGCCGGGGGAAGTGGAAGCGGGAAGAAGGGGCTTGCGGCTGCCTCGATTTGTAATGGCGGAGTGTCAGCGCATGAAGAGCCTGCTCGAGACGCTGGTGTGCGCCTTGGGTTTACCTTCTTGGTTTCCTCAGGCTGCGGGTGCTTGCGCGCTTTGCCAGGGCTTTTCTTGATGGCCCGAGTACGTTTCCGTCGTTCCGTGGGAGCTCCAGACGTTGGGGTCCCTTGTCCCGTCTGAGGAGGTACGAGGCCTCCTTCAGTAGTAGGTCGTAGGCTCGTGAGCGGTTTGGACCGCTCAGGGAGTAACCCGGAGGAAAGTCCGGAGGTAGTTCGTCGCCCATCACCGTGGTGAGCAGAGCGAGAGATGAGAGGAAAAAAAAAAAAAAAGTAGAGTGGGGGGACCTACATTGCGCCTGCGGTGGTGAGCCCTGAGAAGGGCTGCGCTCAGATGAGCGAATAAAGGCGACTTAAAAAAAATTAAAGAAATTAAAAAAAAGAGATAGAAAAGAAATATAACTAAATTAAAATTATGGCGCACGGGTGTGCATAAGCTACAAAATAAATAACTGGGAATAAGAAGAAAAAGCGACTGCTGGGTGGTGGGGAACAGAGGAGCGCACGTCCGAACCGACCGGCAAGGAGTTGCGGTAGGCCACGTGTATAATCACCATGGTCGGCCAGTACATTCTAGCGGGGAACGCGGTCGACAGGCGGGCGAGAGGAGGGCAGCGTGGGAGAGGAGAGAGAAGCGGAGGGGACGCGCATGCGCTCGAGCTCATCAAGGCGTTGCGCAGGAGAGAATTTCGGCATCTCTAGCCCGCGTTTCAGAGGAAGAGTGGAAAAGGGGAGGGTAGAGGGAAGGTGGAGAGGGGAGGGGGGAAGTAGAGAGGGGGAGGGGAGAGGGGAGGGTGAGTGGAGAGGAGGTGTGTGGAGAGGGTATGCGCATGCGCAGTAAGGATGGTCACGCCGCACACCACCACCACTACCACCGGACTGAGCTCCGCCTTAAAGGGCCCCTCACCAGGTTTGACAATCTTGAGCTAACGAGCGCAATGCATACACTGGGCGTTCACGATCACGTCTGCCAAAATTTGCAACGCTACGCGCCGCGGAAATGGGTCAAATTTCAAGGTGAACGCTGCTTGCCCTTCCTCTCGCGGGCGCGCGCTTTAGAGAATGAGGGGATCACGTACATGAGAAAATGGCCCTACGTGGATGGTAGTGCTGTGACGTCGTTCCTCTACGTAGACGACTGTGCTCTGACGTCGCCAACAGTGGCAGATGACACTGCGATAATTATTTGACACGACATGTGTAGTTTGTGTAATTTGTTGCTTGGATAGATTAATAAAACTTGAGAGAAATGAGACACACAAAGGGAATGTGTGTGTCTTTTTCATTTTTTTTTTCGTGAATTGCAGCGAGATGCGGGGCTAATGTGCCTCCCTTTCCCGTGCGTTCGTGTCCCCGCGGTTAGCGCAGCGAGCAGACGCCAGCCCTGGAAACGAAAGTAATGTTCTGGCGCGTTCGAGCACCCATTATGCTCTTTTATTCTACTGCGTCCAAGTAAACGTTAATGCGGCACTGGCTCATGATACCGCCACCCTCGTGCCCGTACAAATGTCTCAACTTTCATGCCCGTCCCGCAGAAACAGGCAGTACACCGCAGAGAACGCCGACAAAACGCCCACGGCCGCTACATAAAAAAAAAAAAGGTAGCGGCCGTGCAACGCCGCTCGCGTGCCCGGGCTGGCTGGGGCACGCCATGCGCACGTGACCATGCATGCGCATGACGTGTTCATGCGTATGTGTGAAGTGAAGAGGGCAGGGAAGGGATTTGGCCTGCGAAGGCTACACGGGGCGAGTGGCAAGGGTTTGAAACTCGCCTCCTCGCATCATGGTTCCGCGCCGCTATAAATTATTGTTTTTCTCAGCTCGTAATGAACCGATTTGAAAAATTCTTGCGGCATACTACTCTTCATTCGGCACAAAACAACTTCCAGCGTCTAACTAAAATTTGCTATGTGGCCTGGTGAGGGGCCCTTTAAGATACTTCGCATCTAATAAATAGCAAGGACAGCGTTGAAATTAGCAAGGGGCTGAGACAGGGATCTCCTTTGTCCCCGCTGTTATTCATGTTGTACATGCTGAGGATGCAAAAAGCGCTAGAAGGTAGCAACATTGGATTTAATTTGTCACACAAACAGGTCGGCACGATGGTTGACCAGAAGCTTCCAGGTCTATTTTATGCTGATGATATTGTCTTATTTGCGGACAGTCAAGATGATATACAGCGACTGGAAGATATATGCGGAAGGGAATGTGAGGCTCTAGGACTAGGATTTAGTGCAACAAAATGTAGATTGATGGTATTCAATGATCACGAAGACCATGCGGTCTTAATACAGGGCCAAAAAATACCGAGGGTAAGCGAGTACAAGTACCTCGGAGTATGGGTAAATGAGGGGGATAGATATATGAAGGTACAAGAAAAAGCATCGGTAGCAAAGGGAAAGAGGAATGCGGCAATCATGAAGCACATAGCTTTATGGGGATACAGTAGGTACGAGGTGCTTCGAAGGCTCTGGAAGGGTGTGATGGTCCCGGGGCTTACATTTGGGAACTCAGTGGTGTGCATGAAGTCAGAGGTACAATCAGGAATGAATGTAAATCAAAGAACGGTGGGCCGCCTCGCGTTGGGCGCTCACGGGAAGACGACAAATGAGGCTGTAAAGGGTGATATGGGATGGACAGGCTTTGAAGTGAGGGGAGCTCAGAGCAAAATGAGATTCGAAGAGAGGCTGAGGAAAATGAAGAAGAGTAGATGGGCAGAGAAGGTTTTCAGGTATTTGTATAGAAAAAGCGTTGACACGCAGTGGAGAAAAAGAACTAGGAGGCTCACCAGTAAATATACGGCTAACAGTGCGGGCGATATGGCAACAAGGAGCATTAAGCGGAAGGTCACAGAGGCGGAGAGGACTTATTGCATGGCAGCGATGGAAAAGAAGCCGGCTCTGAGTAACTACCGAAAGGGAAAAAACGAAATAAGGGGGGAAAGGTTTTATGATCATTCAAGGGGAAGCGCTTTACTGTTTGAAGCAAGGTCGGGCTGCCTTATAACGCGTAGTTATAAAGCGAGATCCAGTAACGAAGAAGAACAATGTACATGCTGCGGGGGGGGGGGGGGGGGGGGAACTAAGGAAACGATGGAACATGTACTGATTGAATTTGGCGATATTCACCCAGGTATACGTGTGGGCACGAGTCTACATGAAGCCTTGGGTTTTAGGGACAACAATGGAAAGCTGAACACGTCCGCGATAGAAATAAGTAAGAGACGGTTAGAGTATTGGTGGCAGAAAAGTAGAGATATAGCTCAAAAATAAAATAATGGGGAAAAATAAGGTCATTCTGCCTTAAGAGGCAGAGAGAGAGGTGGACCATGAATTTATTTTATTTTTTGGTATAATAACATAGATTTAATCAATGTAGATAAGGTATTAGGCCAACATGAAACAAGGAAGTTTGTCCTTTTTTTTTCTTTTTTCTTCGAGCCTTGTGGCAGACATGTCACCGCCCCGTTATAAAGGGGACGCCCATAGCATCCATCCATCCATCCTTGGCGCAACGTAGCCACCAAAGGCAACCCTGGAGCACTTGCAAACGAGAAGCTTCATCGATTCAGCCCCTGTGTTTTGTCTTGACACGAATTATATACTTTCAAGAGATACGAAATCTCGCTCCACCTTTCAACCACGGTGGAAATAGGCAATAAATAATAAAAAAACATGGTGTATCACTGGTTACGGTACTCGGCTGCTGACTCGAAGGTCGTGGGTTCGATGCCGGCCGCGGTGGTCGCATTTCGATGTAGACGAAATGCTAGAGGCTTGTGTAGTGTGTGATGTCAATGCACGTTAAAGAACGCAAGACGATTGAAATTTCTGGAGCCCTCCACTACGGCATGCCTCATAATCATATCGTGGTTTTGGCACGTAAAACCCCAAATAATGTTATCTCACTCCAGCCCGGTATTATTTTTATTTTCTATGCGCCGCTGCATACTTTCATGCGGCAAGAGCGCGAATTTTGAGCGTTTTCCTTTGTTTATCCAATGCGATTCATTTGCGCATGCTGAACGCTTCTAGCTTTAGATATGTGTCGCCGACACGGCTCGCTAGTGCAAACTTATGCGTGTTCTTCGCAAAGTTGATCTAACTGTAACATAAGTTAAAAGCTGCTATCAACCGTTTTTTACGTAACTCATTTCCTGCTCCCTGTGCGAAAATATTATCAATTTCCAAATAATCTTAATTATTGATAAAAAAAAGCAGGAACGGAGGGTTTGGCAGCATTAACAAAAACAGTAACTCCTTTTTTAACACGAAAGTGTTTTAGGCCGGGGTCCACCACGGCTCCATTGACGCATTTCCGTCACGGATATGACGTTGTAAAATATAAAGACCAACATATAGCAAAGAAAAAAACTATAAGAAAAAGTTCCGTCACCGGGAGCCGAACTTACGACCTCTCGATCGCCAACGCGCAGCGCGAAACTACTCCGCCACAGACGGCATGTTCTCTGCTGTGCTAACGGCGAGCTATTTATGTACACCATTCGCCGATGGCGGTACTCAGAGATCGGCGGCACAGCGTGTTTTCGTTATCACTAGCGAGATGGCGCGAAGGGCTCGAAGAGCGCGCTTTAAAAGTTGTCCCCCACGCAGATTAGCGCGCGCCTCGACAGGGCGTGGTCGCTCGTGCGAGCGCTTATCTCGTGATCTCGGTGGTTTGTACTTCTTGCGTTCTGCCTGCAAGTTTCCGTTGAGAGCACGAAGGTCACCTCGCTCACTGCAGCGGCCGCTTTTGCGAAAGGAGCGCGCTGCTCACACAGAAATAAGTTACAACTGTGACAGTTCGCGCTCTTCCTGTGTATGTTCGTTCCGCGCGTCCTTTCTGCTTGAGCACCGCATTGCAAGTTTCGAGCGGCTTGCCGTTCTTCGCATAACATTGCAGTTTGATGCTGTAGCATTCATTCCTTCGTGCTTGGGGCGAAAGAAGGCACAACAAACGCTCAACTACGTCTGTGAAGACACATTTCACTTTCGTGTTATACCGATTCCTATGACAGAGGGATCAGCCATGTTTTTTTTTTTTAGTTTCTCCAAACGTTCATATTTAACGAAACTTCCTTCCTGCATTCCATAATACATTATTTGGAGCTTTGCGCTTTTATGTGCCTGAACACCTGGCTGAGCCTAACTTCTCCGTTGTAGAAAACTTACCAGGTAAATTGGAAGAGATTTATCATTCTTTATTTTCCAATATATCTTGTGTATTTTTTTCTTTTCCATAACTTATGCACCTTTTCCATTCATTTCCAGGCCACTTTCTTTTCCCGCTGAAGACATTGATGGAAAGTAGCGGCCGCTAACTGACAGCCGCCCGAGGCAGTGTTCACGAAATCATTTTCCACGCCTCAGCGAGCATTCGATCTTGAAACTTCCGGATGACGAGCTCAGGCAAAAGGCAAGCAAGAATATCCGCGTTCATGGAATGTCTGTGAACGTAATAGAGACTTGCGTCAGAGGACCTTCATGACTTGAAGCGCCGCTTCGCTCTTAACTTGAGGAACATCATCACAGGGCATATATATATATATATATATATATATATATATATATATATATATATATATATATATATATATATATATATATATATATATATATATATATATATATATATATATATATATATATATATATATTCACGCACAGTAGAATCTCGTAGATACGTATGTCACGGGAACCGGGAAATGAAACGTATATGCAAAAATCGCATTAGCCAACGACGTTAAAAAAGGGAGGCAAACATGCATACTCCGTCACCAACTCACTTTTATTGAGCAACATTGAAGTAGCAGCTGGTCAATTTGAGCCGCACTTTCTTCTTTTCAACGTCTAGCAGTACCCCTTCGTCTGGGCTTGCGCACCTTCTTCCTCTGTTATGATTACGTTTCGCTAGATCGTCTGGTGCATCATTATCATCACTGGACGTAGCGGCCGTGCCTGGCCGCGACCTTTTCGCCGCAAAACCGACGCTGCTGCGGCCTCAGCGGCTCTACAACGTGCAGACTGTGGCACGATGTAGCGCGGTTCGAGCTAGTATACCGAAGAATAAACGCAGCATTTCTAGATATATCGGTAAAAATCCACTTTTGCGGTCGTATTATCCAATTTTGGGCAAAAATGTGATCGTATTAAACGCATGAAAACACATTATTTCCAAAGAACGTTGGCGGGGAATTAAAAGAAAAACGTATTGTGCAGAATCGTATTAATCAGATTCTACTGTGTATGATGTTAAAACTGGAGATCATCTTTCCTCAAGGCCGGTTCAGGGCCCGCACGTCTGCCTAATGTTTGTCTTTAGGAGTAGAACAATGGAGACAAGAAATTTAAATGTCTGCGTCAATTTAGCGTTGCAATGCAAGAAATGTGTTTCATTACGACGGGAGATGGGGCGCAAGCGGGTTGAGCAACTCAAGACTATAGATGTGTATACAGTGCCGCCAGTGATGGTGCGGACTATTTTTGTGAGCGGACGGCCCTATTTCTAACGCGATCAAGGATCGAGGATGTTTGCATACCGACCGACACCACTGGTTCCAATAATCACTACTATACCTCTGAAAGCCACCGAAAGAACCAGGATACTTTTTCCCCTGGATGTGCGCAGTTCTCTTTCAGGACTGTCACAAGAAAGAAAGACTCGCGTTTATTTCCTTCTTGGCACGGCTACTTTCGTCTCCAGCGCCACCTTGTTAGCCGTCACATTAGGCGATAGAACAGCATCGAGCGGCGAAGATGCGAAGCTTGATGTCTGTAAATATGTATGAGGATTCTCAGCCCCAACGCACTTACGCACAACACATAAATGCGCTACGTAAGCTGTCCAAGTAGTCGAGCGGTGTTGCCTTTCACTTGGGAGCCAATCAGCTGTGACGGAAGATCCGGAGGAACGTCCATATCTGATTTCCGGATCATGAGACTCCCGATGTTAAGAGATCGCTGTCACTTCTTGCAAGGCTAAATTTCTCTGCAGCCCATAAACATCGTGCTCCTGCTCTTTAATGTGTTTTCGTCAGTGAGTATAAATTGGACCTTGACTCCTATGTAGAGCTGTACAACAAAAGATTAAATGAAAAGAATTACTGAGTTTTGCATTGCATTTTGCTTTTTATATTTTACACAACCCGCTATAGGTATTCCTCAATATACTCTATTCTAACAGTATCAAGCCGTATGAAGCTGTAAAATTTATAACTGTGAAGAAATAACTTTTTAAGGAAACGCCGTAAAACGCTTTCAGTTCGACAACAAAACAAAAGCGAAGTAGCGCAGAAGGTCGACAGTGTTGTGCGCGGAAAACGTAAAACATTTGTTTTTCCTTCATAATTGCCCACATACAAAACGTGTAACAGGACCCGGAAAAAAAAAAACTGCGGCGTCGCTTGGTATAGTACGTCCGTGGGCGTTATACCCTTCATTCAATCTATTTGCGTTGTATGTCGCGTAAAACATAAAGAACTCTCACCAATAAAGTTTAATGAAACAAAAGAAAATGTTCACAAAGGAGGACTGAAGGGCTGCTGCTCCACAAGTTCTCAAGCGATATAAACATGGTGTGTGAGTGGTAAGCGGCATTGAAGTGCTTGAAGAGCGGCTCGTTGCGCATTACTTCAAAGCCCGACTCGCCGTCAGCTTTGTGTTGCGACGGCCTTCGGACTGCTGCCTTTCGTTGCTGGCTTCGAGTATGAGCATTTCTCAGTAGATATTGCGAAGCTATAGCTTCATCGGAAGCTTACAGCGCCATTTCTTCGCCTCCTCGGCTTCTTTCCCGAAGGAAGGTTTTTTATTTCTTGCAATTTGGACATGGCAGTTGTGAGCATTCTCCAGGCAGCAAATGAAAATAATATATTTCGACAGTGCTTGTATGGCCATATCTGTTCAAGGCCGAGAGCAGCTAAGCAGAGTTGTTTCATTGCAAGAACAGTATGGATGAACAATATACAGGAACAAAAGAAAGAAAATCGGTAGAGGCTTTCTGTTTATTATTTTACGCCTCACTATAACGAATGTTATTCAAAGCTATAGAATTCTAAAATAAGGAGCACCAATTTTCCGTATTCTGCAGAACAGGGTCCTCCGTCGGGTGCAGAAATTAAATGCCGCATCTGTCAGCCAAATAGTCAAATTGAAGCGAGTCCCTGCAGCATTTTTAAAGACGATAGTCTTTCTTGGGGAACTTAAACGCAGAATTTTTGGTCTGTCTTTCTGTTTGTCTGTCTGTCACCCGATTCAGCCAACCGGCCGAAGTTGAACCACTTGCTTACCGCCCACCCATCTTGAACTGGTACGGCTGTTCATACTTGTGAACGTGGTCGATCAAAAATAAATATTACGCATATCTGAGGCGCAACATCACTAGGTAACTTCCTAGGTAACGGACGTAACTTCCTTCCGCTTGTAATTCGCCCCCACCCCCACCCCTCCGCCTGACTTGTGTATGTTTCAGCGCGCTCGCAGGGATTAAAGGACAGAGAAAGTGCTTAGGCGTGCGACAAATCTTTGTAGCTTCGCTCGTACACGACAGATTCTTAAAGATTTTGCGGCAATCGACTCTTGAGGCAATAAACTCCGATACTGAGGTCACTCGATGATTACATGGAAAAGTGTTGCAGGGCCCTCTAATGCACAATTGTTCCGTGAATAAGATCTCGAATTCTCAAAAGCCGTCCAGTACAGCAGCTTTTTGGCGCGATCCACAGTTACAAGCTATCTCTACTGCGTCAAGTTTTGTTGACTGACACCTGTTAACTTCGATAAAAGCAAAAGCTGTCGTAATGAACTCGCATTCTGTCATTCGACCTACGCGTGCCTTTTCCTCAAAGATGAAAAGGGGTGCAGTGCAGAGGAACAGCGAGTTCACAAGAGCGCCAACAATCTGCCTCTTTTACGACACCATGTCGTGTAAGTGTGCGAAAAAAAAGAGAGAAAAGACACACATACGCGCTTACCGGACTTATAACACGCAATGTTTGATCTCTGCTCCTCAGATCGACGTCGTCTGTTCATAACCAATGTTGGTGCACTACTAAACTCCTCGATATTTAATGACCCTCAAACAGCGCACTCATCATCATACGGAACACGTCTCGCATTAAAGGCCCAAACGACGCCCACTCGTTCAACCATAATACGAATTCTCGTGCGAGGTACACGGACCTTACGTTTTGCGATTTCAATGTGCGTAATCTTTGCCAGAGTACCAGCTGTTTGGCGGAGTATCACTAAGCGTTACAGAAATACTTTTTTTTTTCAGGACAGTGCGAGTGCGTTCACTTGAACGTAAGAAGACGTGAAGTTACTTGGAATGCGCCGCAAGCATGTCCAAAGGAATGAACCTTTATCGAAGGTCCCAGATGGACATCTTGCGTTAAACACAAATGACCTGCTTCCCGAAATGCGCCCAGTCGTCGTCGGGAGGCAATCGCCCGAGAAAGCGACGGGACTCTAACGACGAGTGACCCTTTGTACCGGAAAGACATCAACGTGCTTTCCGTCACCGGGCGCTGTAAGTTAAAGCTGAAGTCTTGCCGGGACATTGCATTGCTTCGACATTTACTTCGACAAAGCAGGAGGAGTTTCGAATCTAGGACACGCTACCTTGTCTTCAGTCACGTGCAGCAAATTACGTCTTCATTCACGTGTAGCAAATTCAAAACCACTGGAGTATATTTCTTGAAGTCATCTTGAACCTTTAAAAAAAAGCGTTATCGCAATTTTCTCTTCGTTATAAGGAGACACGGGTAGAGTTCCGTACGTTCGCGTGGAACTTGTGCTCGCTCAATTCTCATGCTGGAAATATTCAACAACTGAAGGTGCTTACCCATCTCCAAAACAATATAAACAGTAATGTCCTTTGACTGGTTCATCTTCCTTAAATCCTGGTATACAGCTATGCAATTATTCTTGTTTTGCAAGTTATTGGTCAATTGCCTGCTGTGGCTTACTTGGTTGCAACGACCGTCTTTTAGGTCCCTTACTTAAGTCAGATGAGCATGCAAAGTTGACTCGCATTAAGCGATTGCCAGAGTTCGGTACCACCAGAAAGAGAACCATTCTACCAACTAAACTGATGTTTGATAGCTTTCAGTGGAACAGTGCCTGCTTAGTCTCTCTGTTATAATGTCTTCTATCATATTTTACCGTTCATTACTGCTTCTGTCTTGCTTGGATGAGTGCTACAAGTTTTTCTTGGCTTTACTTCTATTTCCTGCTATGTGATCATTGAGAGAGGAGCTTTTTAACCGCGAAGCTGTTAAAGGTGGCAGTAAGACGACCGTTAACAGAAAAAACCCTGCTGCGCCGTTGCCATAGCAACCGCCACAGCTGCGAGCCACGTGTGCTAAAAATAGCCAAGCCACCGCCGAGCAGTCGCCATATCCGCCACAGTTTCTTACACCGTGGCTCAGGCACAGCGGTTTCAACGCATTCAGAGTGGCAAGCTTTGCGCGTATTCCGGATCCGCCCGTCGCCGTCTCTTGGCTGCCGCTTCTTCGGCCAAGCACGATGGATCCAATAGCCGCCGGCGTTTTGATTCCCGCGCTGCAGCACGACGAGCTGAGCTTAGCGCAACCTAGTACAAGCTTCCCGCATTGTTTAGCAAAAAGTTTGCCTTGCGGCACGCCATGCGTGATGCAATGGACACAACGTACACAGTTTCAGCCGGTGACTAAGTGCAGCCATAAAAATGGGAACACCGCTTATCATTTTGCGGCTTTTTCGTTATGTCCTTCCAAGGGATAGACTTGCAGAATGTCCATTCCTCAATATTTAAATGTATGCGGTTAATCCCGGGTTGTCAACAATAGCGGGACTGTCTTTATGACCACCTCTTCAGCGCGGACTTTGGATGTCTGGCGAAGTAAAGATCAACATATCCTAATGGGTTGTCTGTGTGAGAACGTCTAAGAATGCGCTGCAGCTCGCGGTGCTATAAAAAAGTATATTCGAATGGCTCAGAAAGAAGGCCTGAATACAAATATGAGGTTTCGCGACGAAAGATTTATAACATAAAAAAGTGCAACGCCAAATGCAGCAGCCAAAATAATTAGAATAACTGGCCACGTATAACACTTTCGTCCTTCTGATAAAAACGACGATGAGAAATCAGCGCGGTGCAATTCCATCGGTTATTAAACAAGAATGCTGCGAAAATTCCGGCAATTAGACAGGTGGTCACCTTATATTACGCCGACATCTGTAGATGTCCAGATTTCGCTTATACTGTTTTGAAACATCTCAAGGAATACTATTAATTAAAGCGGCTAAAATAACGCAGTGTGGCCCGTAACAACAAAGTTGAAAGTGTTATAGATTCTGACAAGAAAATCGAGTGATAAAGAAGTAGCGAGCATATCTGCTAGGGGAACGGTGTCTTGCAAGAAGTCGTCACTTAAGGTGACGACCTCTGGCAAGACACCGTTCCGTTTTTAAGCGTCGCTTAAGCGTTCCGCTGTTAAGCGTCGTCACCTAAGGTGACGACGCTTACCAGCGTCTTGAGCGGAAGGTACATTGTGAAATAAAGTGGCAGAGAAATATAACAGTGAACAACGGCAGCGCTTGAACGTTGCGTTTGAGTGGACCGTGATGCGACGCGCGAAGCGCGTCTTCGACCTGCTTCGACAAGGAAACCGAGGTTGGCTACTGGTTTAGCGCTCCTGACCAACCTTCATTGGGGAAGCGGGAATGGGAAATGAAGGATGAGACGAATGAAAAAACATGAACGAGCGTTCATTGCTTCCGCTCTGACTGAATGAATGACTGTGTAGAGTTTCGAGGGTTTCCTTAATCTAACTGCAGCGCCCGTTCGCCAATTTTCTCGTGCCCACATTCTCTGCGTGCATAGAAGTGACTTCCTTGTCATCTGTGTATGCACATATTTAACATAGCAGACAGGCGGCAGCACAAGATGTGTGTACACAGCTCTAATAACCCTAATTGAGACGTGCGCCCTCGTGGGCAGAATAATAATGTGTCCTTCTTCGCTTGCGTAGGCGTGGCGCGATTCGCGACTTGCGTGGGACGGCGAATGCATGCTGCTGGTCTGAGCCTGAACCCGTATCATTGTAGTAGTAGTAGTAGTAGTAGTAGTAGTAGTAGTAGTAGTAGTAGTAGTAGTACTACTACTACTACTACTACTAATAATAATAATAATAATAATAATAATAATAATAATAATAATAATAAGGAGAAGAAGAAATAATGCACTGACAAAGTTAGCATACTACTGCGACACAAATTATTCAGACGCCGTATAGGTGCATGCGTTTGCGCAGTCAATGTTCGTGTCACCGTTAATTTAGTGATTCTCTCTGCCTTTTATGCCTTTCGTTTGAAAATTGACCAATATTGATTTCTTCCAGTTCCGTCTGGTGTGCCACTTTGGTAACACATTTATAGCGTTGCTGGCATTGTCGCAGGCACTAAAATTCTCAGGCCAGTGTTCTATCGAAGGTTAAACCTTGTTCTATCACTTTCAATCTTTTGTGTTCTGGCGACAGTACCAATAATATCTATTATTGCGATATCAGTTGTATGGACAGTTGTATGGAGTTGTATGGATGGTTTTTGCCGTCGCCGTCATGTTCCATGTAAAGTCCAAATGGATAACATCCCCCCGCGCATCGTATGTTCTACTGCGGGTAAAAGCGCGCGAGCGGAAGCGACGCACGCGGCTGAAGGAGAGATCAAACGAGCCAGCCCATTTCGGTTGCTCAGAGGGCGCATGCGATAACATCACCCCGCTCGGAGGCCAGCCGTCGAACGCCGCGCTCGTTTTGAACGAGCGGGCGCGCGGTCGCGATCGCTGGCGCGCGCGCTACCTCGGCAGCCGTCAACGGGCGGCTCGCATACCCTTCTATAAGTGCTGCGCTCTCAACGCGAAGAGACTGTGCGGAAAGAGCATCTCTCCTTGGGGCGGCCGTATTCTCTCACACCAGCGTTTTCTGGAGCTACGTGAGATCGGATCCAAAGTTTCACTTCGTATAATGTTACAGTTCGTTGCTGTCGCATTCATTGCTTCGACCTTGCGGTGAAACTGTGACTTTTTTTGTGTTGCAAAATTTAAATATTTATGGAGCTTCAACACTAACACTAGATTCAAGCTATGTCGAATAAGACGAGAAAGCATTCAAGTTTAGGAGTAAATAAAACAGAAGAAAAGATCGAGTCTAGGTTCGAAGCAAAAATAAAAACTTAATTCAGCTATTTAACCGCTAAACAGTGCAGGAAAAAGAAAGTGATGTAGCCAGCACAACTTCTCTTTTTCTCTAAAAAAAAAGAAGTAATCGTCGAAAGAGGAGATTCGATTTCGCCTCCACGTCAGTTTGACTTCCCTCCGATTTGTGCAGGCGCCTGCGGAAACGACGACTTTTCCCACATCAGCGGCACGCCTTGACAAAGCCCTGCGGAATGCGTGCGAAATGAAAAGTCTTCGTTCTCGCTCGTGTGAATCTGAAAGATTCCTTTCACCTCCTAAAATCAGTCTTGAGGTTTTACTGCCGCATACCGCAATTTCCCGGGTGAACCGGAGTTCGTTAGAGCGAGTTCTTGAAAAGCCGGTGTGGTGAGAAAAATAATAAAAATCGTTTTTCTTGGCTACGTTGTTCTCCTAGGAATGCCACGTTTAGTCTCAAAAATACGTCGGGGTTGTTGAAGAAGAGCTAATACTTTCGGTTAACTCCGAAATGATTGCGGTACGTGCCGCTGTTTTACCTTTTCGTATAAAAAAGCGCGATCGAAGACCTCGTTAACACTGCTGAACTCTCGCGACGCGGCTGTTCGTCCCTTTAATCTCTTCAACTGCACGAACGTACCTAGAGTAGCGGCTAATATAGCAGTAATTTGTTGGTGTTTCAGTCCCAAAACCACAATGTATTTATGAGAGAAGCTGTAGTGAAGGGCTCCGAAATGTCGACCACCTGGAGTTCTTTAACGTGCGCATACAAGCACACGTGCCTCTATCATTATGCATCCATCGAAATACGGTCGGTTGGGCAGTTGTTATAAACGTTGACTAGGAAATAAGTTACCGTCTAGTACAGCACTTTCTGTTTATCAATGTGGAATTCAACGCGAGTGCTGCTGTAAATTGCGGTCTTCTTGTTATTCGCTTCACGTACAATATTTTCGCAATAGCGTTGAAAGAAATAAATAGTCTAGAAATGTACGTAGTAGCAAAAACATCTGACTAGCTGTAGCAAATGGGCCTATTACATCAGCAACAACGCACACGCCCATGCGATATTCTGCCTGGGATTGTGTCCATCCTCTCGTAAATGACAGACTAATCCCGTTCAAATAATTGAAAATGCTTAATCTCTGGTACCTAAAACGAGATGTCATTTGGCTGCCTCATTCGGAACAGTTCGAGTACCTTTTAATGAGCTTAAACTTACGAAACAAGGCTTCTACATAATCCCATCCCGTTATCACAGGGATAGACACGTAATCGCAAGCTACAAGGTAGTCGACGTGCAGCGAAGCGTGGATGCTGTACGACGTGTCCCGGAGGTGCCTCAGTGACCGAACTAGGGAAGTCCAGCCCCAGAACGTCGATGATACATCTGAAGCACTCTGCATTTTGCTCGCCACTCTTTACAACTTAATCCTGTCAGCCTGCTACAGCGTCTGCTGCACAACCCGTGGTCTCTAGCTTATCTTCATTAAGCAGCCGGCCGTGCGGACCAAATTAAAGCGGCTTGAAAACAGCTTCTTATTAGAGCGCCGCTCTATAATTGCGCCCGTTCGTGCGCTTCGTGTCGTTTAAGCGAGCGAACAATTGGCGCAGTGAAGGGTGATGGAAAGCTAACGAAGAGCTCAGTGGAGATTGAATGACAGCGAAAGCGAATGGAGCGAGATAAGGAATTATTACTACTATTATTTGGCTTGGATACAGAAAACACAAAAGTGCACAGAGAAAATAGGAAGGGAACAGGCTGACAACTGCCACCTAAAAGGGCACAACGCCTGCCTGCTCCTTCGGGAAAGGGCAAACACAGAGGAAATGGATAGATAGGAGGAAAGAAAGAGGAAGGAGAAGAAAGTCGGAGGAAGCCACAGAGGAAGCATGAAGAGGAAAGGGGAGGAGGAGAGAAGCGTAGCGGAGTATGAAATACGTTCGCAGAGGAGGAGAGAGGGCCAGGGGGAAAGGCGGCTGAGTGCGATACATTGTAAGCATGACGCAGAAACTTGCTCCGCCTGCGCCGGCCGCCGCTAGAGAATGCGCTCCATGCGAGCCATGCGTTCCCGGGTTTACGCTTTCTTCCTGAACAGTGAGTGATGCAACCGGTGGAAGGGCATCGTCTACCGCTGCTGCTTAACGAACTGCCCGCTCAAATCCTGCCGCGCTAAGAGTTATGGTGATTGTCGGTGACTCTTTAATTACCTCTTTTTTCGCTAGGACGATGAACAGTAGTAGTTGCGATATAGAAATTAAAGCGGACGAAAAGGTAGCGTCCGCCAGCGGCAGGGACAAATTGAGCCACCTCCCGTCCACTTTATCGGGTATATGTGCGCATTTAAACCAGTGGAGGGGGGGGGGGGTAATCACGTTAGTAGCCGCTCGTAGCCACAACGGCGAGTATGGAACACTCTGCTTTTCTGCCTGCCGGCGTCAAGTAGCACGTGATCTTTTTCCGACCTGAAAGCTGACCAATAACCCCTCGCCTACTGCCTGAAGGCATGAAGTCTGCCAGAACGAGACCCTTGCTATGAATGAACGAAAGAAGGGGAATATTTAAGGGCTCGTTTTTCTTTGTTAGACGGAACATTAATGGGAACAAACAAACAATCAAGCCAAGGAAAGTATAGGGGATGTTAACAAAGTGCTTGATTGAGCTGGTTGGTGCTGCATGGTAGACGAAGAACGAAAACAGCGCTAAACACGGGACGAGAAGAGGACACAAACACGGCGCTAAAAACAGATGACTGTAGGAAGCCAGGAAAGCACAGGGAAGAGCCCGATGAACTAGAAATAAACTTTAACAAAGCGCTTCATTAGACTGGTTGGTGCTGCATGGTAGACGAAGGATGTTGTTTGCAGTAATTGCGATAAAAATGAGAAGAAATTAAAGAGGACGGAAAGATAACTTGCCGACGGCAGGGACCGAACCTGCAACCTTACCTTTCTTTCGTTCATGCCCCTTATTTCTTTCATTTGAAGATTTTGTAACACCAACAAGGGCCTATACGCGTTGTAAAATATTGAATAGTAGTAGCCAATCTCAAAATGAATTGCGAGTATGCTTGATGTTCCCGTAAAGCGAAGCAGACGCGAGTTCGTGAAAGCACAAAAATAGGCCGGTGGCGCGTGGCCGAGTTGTTTAAAAGGAAAAAAAGCACAAAAATAAAAAAATTAAAAAAAGCTTGGGCTCGTCCGGGATTTGAACCCGGGACCTCTCGCACCCGAAGCCAGAATCATACCCCTAGACCAACGAGCCGACATGTGCAAGGTAATTTGCTTCTTTACTCATTAGGACAAGTTGATAAAATAGTATCATGCCGCAATCTGCGTAGGTTCCCATGACATAATGATCTAATTGGTAGTGCTCACGTGTGCTGGTAACCTCTTTACCTAGCGCGCTATATCTGAACAAAACAATTGCAGATATAATAAACCAATTTGTCGTGGTTTTTTGTTGACGCGCAACCTATTACGACCCAGCACGTCTGGCCTAACATGAATGTAAACTGCAATTCGAGTTCCTTCCTATCACAATCCGGAACGCGTCGTCCGGTTTCGTGGGTAGGGGCTTGCTGAAACGTAAAAAAAAAACAGTGCAGGCGCGAGGATTTTATGATGCAAGACAGGCTGCATTATGAAATTGTGTTAGGCCTTCCAAAAAAAATTTTGTAGCATAAATATTACTGTGCATGAGTCCCACTTTTGGAGCGACGGCGTCCAGTAACTCACTGGAAAGCAATGATTCCGCCACTCAAAGCGAAGGAATGCATATACGAGGAATAATGCAAAAACGCACAGGGTCTCTTATACATTCGCCTAAGACGGCTGGAAGGTGAAAGCCACGTTCATTTTCGTCTCAGTCAATGTATTGATCTTGCCCCACCATCCTCCGAAAGCTTTCTGCAACTAACGTGGCTTTGCAGTGCCTCAGGGATCAGAGGCACATCACCTGATTTTGCACTGCCTCCGTGATCGGCCCACCTTTGACCAAGGAGCAACGTCATGTGATGACGTCATCATGTGCAGTTACGTCACGGCAGGTCACAGTGACGTCATAATGGCACCACAATTTTTGGCGAACTCTGACGTCATCGTGACATCATACGGTGGCACCATCACGTGACGACGATTTTTTGTATCATTCGTCCCCGACACCACGGTACGCCGACGGTCAATTCTCGCGTTTGTTGAGGCATCTAAGGCTTCCACCTCAAAAAAGGCAAGATCAGTGGTCGGGTAAGCAAGTTGCCGCTGGGAGGTGTGATCTGAACCAACATCTTCGCTACATCTACGCGTGCGATGCTCTTCCGAATTTGGATAAACAAAAGAATCATTTTGCCCTTCACTTTCACGAGTGTTTGTTAATGTGTACTGGAATCTCGATGTATTCCACAATAATTATGCAGTATCACTCGCAAGTACTCAACGTTTCGTGGCTGCATCTGTCGTGGCTGCATAGCGGGAGAGCCGTTCCTTCGATACTTCTGACAGTAGGCGCCCATTTTGCAGTTTTTTTTTTCTTAGGTAAGCTTTCCATCTATCTTTCTCCCCTTTAGCTTTATACCGCTGGTTTTGCGTAGTATCTGAACTTGGGGTGAGTGCAGCTAATCGAAAAACTCTTGTAAACTACCTGAAACCAGCAAAGCTCCTGGAGTCGATGCCCTCCATCGTACGAAGAGGAGAAAAAATGATGGGCCTGATTTCTTGTTAGTCAAGAATTCGTTTCATATACAGCCATAAATTATTATTTAAAGGGGTCATGAAGCACCCCTTGGGCTTGTTGAAAAAACGCATCCTGCGGAAAGCTGACACGGCTATGAACTGCTCTGTAAAATATTACAGTCGTGCGCGTCGCGTAAAGGCCACAAGCGGAGCGCGAAGTTGCCGTTTCCTCAGGCGCCCTCTTTTCAAACAGAGGCCGGTTCTCACTCTCGTCGGTGGGCGGGGCGTCTGCACGTTGACGTCGCGGATCTGCCAGTTTACGTCGCAAGAGATATAGCATGCTTATTGGCCGATAGCCGGATGAGATGCGCTTCTTGCCACGGGGTGCCGCCACTTGCCCGCGCCGAACTCCTCAGTCTGCTAAATTTATACTGTAGCCGCACTCGCGCATGCGAATCACAGCGGGAGAGCGATCGCGTTTCATGACGCGCGCTGACGTAACTTCTTACCCCCGTGCCATCCCTCCCTGTCTAGCTTCCAGTGCGCTCGTCGGCACGAGAAAAGAGAGAAAGCGCTGAGAGCGTGCGCCAAACCCCCGTAACTCCGCTCATTCTTGACGGATTCGAGAAATTTTTGCGGCAATCGATTCGGGAGGCAGTAAACTCCGATACTGAGGTCATTAGATTATTGCTTGGAAAAGTGGTTCATGACCCCCTTTAAGCACTGAAACCATGGTACCTCGGTACCATGGTACCTCGTATTGAAGCGTAATGGTGACTGTGCTGGGAAATAATGTTTGCTCGCAAGTTTACGTGCCTGGGCAGTAGGCATTGAGGCAAAACAAGACAATTCGTAGCGGTTGGTTTTACGAACCTAAGCCTGTTAAACTGTAGCGGCAAGTTTTAAATGCGAAGGATTTCTTAGCGAACTTCTGCAACTTTGAGCGTATCTATCTATCTATCTATCTATCTATCTATCTATCTATCTATCTATCTATCTATCTATCTATCTATCTATCTATCTATCTATCTATCTATCTATCTATCTATCTATCCGCCTACGACCTTGTGCTCTCCTGGCCGTTTCGTTAATACGATGTATACCAAAATTGGTATAGCGTAACATGACTGTAATGCGAACATAAATGACAGGTCATAACATGAAAATCATGACGTTCATGTCACGAACGGCATGATTTACATACCACGGTCTTGGTGACCTTGCGGTCGTTTCGTTAATTTGATATATGCCAAAATTGGTATGGCGTGACAAGAGTGTATAACGAACATAAGTGACAGATTCTAACGTGCAAGTCATGACACGAATGTCATGTACAGCATGACTAACATGACACGCTCATAGTGCACTCACGGCCCTTTTGCTAGCTTGATACTGGCCAAAATTGGTATTGCTCGACGTGACTGTGTGAAGAACATAAATAAGAGGTGGTAACATGAAAATCATAAGATGCATGCCATGTACAGCATGATTTACATGTCATGCTCATGGTGCGCTCTCGACCGTTTCGCTGCCTTGATATACACCAAAAGTGGTATTGCGTGACGTGACTGTGTGACGAACATAAGTGACACATCCTAACGTGCAAATCATGGCACGAATGTCATGTACAGCATGACTTACGTGCCACGCTCATAGAGCGCTCGCGGGTTGTTTCGCTAGCCTGATATACAGCAAAATTAGTATTGCGCGACGGGACTGTGTGTCGAGCATAAATAAAAGGTGGTAACATGAAAATCATGCGATGCATGTCATGTACAGCGTGATTTACATGTCACGCTCGTGGTGCGCTCGCGGCCGTTTCGCTAGCTTGATATACACCAAAATTGGTATCGCGTGACGTGACTGTATGGCGAACATAAATGACAGGTCCTAACATGCAGATCACGACATGCATGTCATGACATGAATGACTTCATTTGTCTCAGTTATAAACAAGACGATGTATGTAGCTCTTTGCTGGCTGCTTCGCATTACATCGATTCTCACAGAGCGTGGGATCTGCCGGTCTTTTTTTTTTCCCTCAACTATGAATAAAAGGCGAGGTGTGAGAAGTGTCATCCACGTGGCCCTTTGTAACTATGGTTCTAGCGCCTCGCGTCTGCGGGATTAGAGCTCCCAAACCCACCAGCTGTAATCCTGCTACTGTGCAAGCACATATTTAAGGTACGCGTATTTGCATATATATATATATTCGTTTTTCCAGTGTGTGTTTGTAGGCACGAGCGCAAACGCACACCCACGCGCACGTACACACGATCACATGGCAACAGGAAAACGCAGGCAACTGACAGTTTTATAGACTCAATGCGCCACTTTTCGGCGCGGTGCAAATACACTACAAAAGCGGCTTGCTACTGTTCGGCGGGTGTATGCCGGAAGTGTT
The DNA here is from genome assembly GCF_013339695.2 of Rhipicephalus sanguineus. Lineage (NCBI taxonomy): Eukaryota > Metazoa > Arthropoda > Arachnida > Ixodida > Ixodidae > Rhipicephalus > Rhipicephalus sanguineus. The sequence continues at coordinate 42,568 of NW_023614686.1, forward strand.
TGCCGCTCGCACTTCCTATAACTCGCCGTACTCATGGAAACTATGAAGGCAATACAGTACGGCATATGTTTCCCTGATGGCGTCCTTACGCCCATGCATGGAGGAAAGAACCTGCATTCAACTCCCCCCATCTTCAGAACTTTCCGCTCAGCACGAGCCATACACTAACGGCACCATACGAAAACCTGGCACCTCGGATCCGCTTTCAATGAGGATCCGCTTAGCTCCCACGCGCTAGTCCCTCACCTGTAAAACGCATGCTTTCAGCGCCCACATAGCGTTCCGTTTATGGCGTCACTAGGTCACGAAAATACAGCAAGCCACGAAAGCTTGTTGTTACAAGGGAGTAAGCATGTATTAAAAAGAGGTGCGAGTAATGAAATGGGACACGCTGATTTTCTCAACTGAAAGGGATATCGCTGGAGAATAAAATCCATTTAATGAAATGTGCTCCGGTGCAAATCATGTTTATTCAATGATCAAACCTCTATGTTGACTAGCTTGCTTGGGTGCTCGCATAAAGGCCGGGTCTTATGCATCTTGAGTAAGCCGTTCAGGCGGATGAGAACATAAAATTGGGCTTGGGTGAGAGAGGTCGTGGTTCACAGAATTTGCGTTCTATTTGGTTGCTTATTGCAGAATTCGTACAATGGAGGATGGGACAGTGAGTGAGTGAGTGAGTGAGTGAGTGAGTGAGTGAGTGAGTGAGTGAGTGAGTGAGTGAGTGAGTGAGTGAGTGAGTGAGTGAGTGGAGTGAGTGAGTGAGTGAGTCGTGAGTGAGTGTGTGTGTGTGTGTGTGTGGTTGTGTGTGTGTGTGTGTGTGTGTGTGTGTGTGTGGTGTGTGTGGTGTGTGTGTGTGTTGTGTGTGTGTGCGTGTGTGTGGCGTGCGCGTGTGTGTGTGCGTGCGTGCGTGCGTGCGTGCGTGCGTGCGTGCTCTTTTGCGTCCTCGTGTTTCTTTGCGCTGAACCTTAAATATGCAAAGGAGCCCTGATCTGATGAGGACACGCTGGAATGGACCAATAACAATTATCAACACTAAAGAACCTGGGAAGGGCGACAAATTGCGTTACGTACATTTCCGGTAAAATAATGGTCTTCTCTTTTCTTTCCATTTGGCGTAGTTTCGAATATGATATCTGTGCGCGTGTATATAACGTGCCATATGCGGACATGCACGTGAAGGCAGACGGTCAAGACTTTTGCCGCTGCTGAGATGATCGCTAGGTTTAAAGCGGGCAGCGCCGCACATGCAAATCAGGGGAGAACGCTGACTCTTGCTCTGGCGCAAAGAAATAGGTCAATTCTCGAAGAGTTCGACGACCGTGCATAATGGAAAGGTGACTGCCTCTGAGACGTTAGCAAAACACTAAAGCCTGTGCCCGCAAACACACTTCAAAAGAGAGAGAAATTAAGAGGAAGGCTGGGAGGTTAACCGGATATTAGCATCCTGTTTGCCACCCTGCACAAGGGTGTAGAAATAGGAGAGAGAAAAAAAAGAAAAGAACGCACGCAAAAAAAAAAGAACCACACACACACAGGAGAGGCTTTCTGATTGCAGTCGTTAAGGGAGGCCAGTGTATCGCAAGAAGCGCAGTACCGCTTGCAGGGCTTTCTTCTGCGACGTTGTGGCACGTCGATGGCTTAGAATTCTTTCTTCCGGCAAAGGTTGGTCGTCTGACTTGTCGAGCGTGTCGCAGAGGGGTAGTCGCAAAAATATGTGCAATTCTTTCTTCATTGCCGCAGTGGTCACAGGCTGTGGTAACGGCCATCCCAATGCGGAACGCATAGGCGTTGGTAAATGCAACGCCCAACCATAGTCTATACAAAAGGGTAGCGTCTACTCGGCGAACCCTCGATGGGACTCGAAGACTTAACGATGGGTCAAACAAGAACCCATATACAACTACAGTGAAGCGGCAATGACCTTTGCTGCCTTTCAAATGCATTTTGTCACTGAACGTGTCCTTTGCATTATTGAAGTGGTCGGACTAGGATACTGCCTTTATACGAAGAAGGTAAGGGGTGAAAGGGTCAGTCTCAGGTAGCGTTCACTCAGTGTGTTATAATTTTTCTTGCTTGGTTTTTTTCTTCCGGAAGCCTGTTGTGACAAAACATACCAGCTCGACAAAATTCACGCGCAAATAACGGACAGCGACTAAAAATATAAACAAATTTTCTTTATAGGGGAGAGAAGCGCATTTCGACAGCGATGGCGACGGAACCTCGGATCTAAGTGCGGAATGGACGCCCTGGACACAAATTTTGACACAGCAGCATTCTGTAAAGGGATGCCGGTGAACAGCTCCGAGACGGCATCGAAAGGCAGGTTGTTTTCTTCTTCTTTTTTTTTCTCAGTGCAGATCCACGGTAAACTTAGTCCGTACTCCTCAACAAGCAAACGCGTCTGGACATATGCGTGCCATCGTGACTTGCTTTCATATTGGGAAACCCCGCTCTGCGGCAAAGGTTTTGCTACTTTATAAATTTATTCATGAGCTATCAGGTGCCCTGGATGAAAATGAGCTTAATGCGAATCATACTTGCACTGACTACTTCGCCTAACATATACAAGTCTATCGTTTATTAATTATTATTTCATTTGCGTAATTTTTTCCAGACTACACTGCCGCGCTAATTGCTTCTCACCAGAAAACCAAGGAATGCATGTTCTTCTCTCCGCATCTCTTGAAAAGGTACCGGACCACGCAATCATTCATTACAAGCGGTCATGTTCTCCGAACGTTGCCGGTTCATCGCCGTGAGTTCGGGAGTGACAGCTCGGGCAATTAGAGTAAAAAATCTATCGACGTAGGGGGACTCGAGAGGCGATATGAATATATGCTTTCGTTCACCAAGTACTTCGTTATTGTTCGTGCAGCACCAAAGACAATAGAGTGCTTGCAATGACCAGGCGAGTGAACGGCTATACCACTGTTACCGTCAGCACTGAGGTTCTGCTCCGCTCATATTTATAGGCACGAGCAGCGAGTGATAGTCTTGTTTCTTAAGCAGCAACTTCCGGTCGACCACCCAAGATATACTATCTCACTAACTATAATCTAGGTGGTCTGAAGCCAACGTTTCGCGCAGCAGCTGTGAAGAAAAGGAAAGTTGAAAGGCGGCAAGAGAAAGCACCGTGCCGAGTTTAATGCGCTCACAGATTTAAGTCCATAAGGCTCTTATGATCCATTTCCTCAGGCTCTCAATAAAGTTAATTCCCTCTCTCTCTCTCGCTCTCTCTCCGTTTCTCCGGTTAACGTATGTTATAAAGCGTGGTGGGAAAGTTAAATAACGACCGGGCGTCACACAATATGAATTACGTCACTAGTGGGTCGTTTAAAGCTTCCGACCGATTACAAAGGGCTCAGCCATAACTCTTCGTCGTCCTCAACCGTCGCATCAACAAAACGCACATAATGCCTTACAGATGGTACCTCGTTTCTCCGCAGAATAACGAATATTCGTGGTGGGTGCTTCCCAACTTCCCAAAAATTATTATCTGTGGCGTAGTGGGTACGTTGCTAATCTACTTGTATTAGTAGCCACAAGAGAGTTTATAACGGGCTATAAAAATGCCGCTCTTCCAGCTTTCGCTGTGACTGTGCTGCGCTTTCCGCGCAGGCCTGGCGTTTTTAAATGCGAAGCATTTCTTAGCGAACCTCTGGCACTTTGAGCGTATCTATCTATCTATCTATCTATCTATCTATCTATCTATCTATCTATCTATCTATCTATCTATCTATCTATCTATCTATCTATCTATCTATCTATCTATCTATCTATCTATCTATCTATCTATCTATCTATCTATCTATCTATCTATCTATCTATCCGCCTACGTCTGGGTGCTCTCTCGATCAACGTTACTAGAATAACGTTGCTCGCGATCACCTCCTTAACTTGCTGTAGACCAAAATTAGCATGGGAGAATAAGAGGACTTGACGAGTATGACTGTGTGGTCATGACATGAATAGCGTGAAAATACTGTCGCGTGCGTCGTCAAACCCTTTCCTCCAAACACGCGTGGCACATACCCGTTTACCACCGGCCGCGGTGTACGGGTATGCGCCACAGGTGATTGACCGTTTATATCTCCCCAGGAACGGCGAGAACAGACATTAGTAATTTAAATGCGAGAGCGTTAAGAAAAACCGACATCGGCAGCGTTGACCCGACGAATGGAAAGAATAAAAATCAGGATCCAAGCAGGAATCAAACCCAAGCATTCTGCGTGGCAATAAAGTATTCTACCACAAAGCCACGCCAGGTCTACATACCGGTTTGGAAAAACAGCCTATGCAGGCGTAATGTCGGTGCAATGTCACTTGTAGTTGTGATGCTGGGTATCTAATTTTACAAGAAAGCAATAAACACTACATATGTAGTCTTACAATACAGGCGTCATATCAGATTAACGTGCGTGATTCCAGTGTTGGCTCCGCTTTTATAGCAGTCTAATAAGCATTACATTTGTATTCCTATGATTCAGCAAGCTATATTGAAGCATTTCTCGACCCCGGAGGAATACATCAACGAAAGTTACGTATGATATTCACATCATCGCAGCGTAAAGTGCACTTAATCCGCCAGAACGACGCAGTGTCCTCTTCATTTCTTACGAGGCTGGGCGATGGCCTCATGCTGGTCGAGAATGATGCCAGATAGATTCACGACCGCTTTGTAGACTAGGCTACGTAGGCCACATACGCCCAGGTAGCCTACGAATACGACAAGCGCCATCCACTGATGTTGGTCTACGTAGCCCTATCCAGGCCTATCAGCCTCAATGGCCTAAACCTCACCAACGCGATGGGTGACTTCAGATTACGACATGTCGCCGGCTATATTGTGACGTCGCAGTTGGCGCGCCTTTAATAAGCCTTCGAGCCTTAGGGAACCGAACACATCCGAGGCACCGAACAATCTCCAGATATGTCCCCACAAGCGAAGATGATGAAGAACACCATGTGATGATGATAATGTACAGATGATGAAGAAGGGCCTGATAAATGCCCACACTAATTTCCCCCGCGTGCAAGCAGCCATCCTGGCCGCAACTTAAAGGTACGGAGAACGCCTGTTAAAAGGCTTCATACGAGATACATGCACAATCTCAGTACCGCGACGGCGGCGGTGAGTTGGAGCAATAACAGGTTCGACGCGATAGTTAACGGGAGAGGTCTGCTCCAAGACTGTGTATGGACCAAGAAACCGAAATTGAAATTTGTCGCACAAGCCAGGAGTGCGAACTGGTGTCCGGAGTAGCACCTCGTCGCCGGGGTGGAAGAACACAGCACTGTGAGATGCGTCATGGAGACTCTTGCGGTGCTGTTGCCTTGCCTCAGTGTTCACTCGGGCGAGCTGGCGACAGTGGAGGATGCGGGACACATATTGTTCACAGGAAGATGCAGATGGAGTGACAGGGGCGTACAAGAAAGAGACGTCAAGAAGGGAAGTTGGCGATCGGCCATAGACAAGGTAGAATGGCGAGTAGCCAGTTGTGCGTTGTACGGCGGTATTATATGCAAAAGTTACAAATGGCAAAATCGCGTCCCAGTTTGTGTGGTATGGTTCAATATACATGGCTATCATGTCGGAGAGTGTGGGATGAAATCGCTGTTAGGCCGTTGGTTTGGGGGTGATAGCTGGAGGTTGTCTTGTGCGTGGTACCGGACGCTTGGAGCAATTCCTCAACAATTTGTGAAAGGAAAGCTTTTCCACGGTCGCTCAGAATGACACGAGGAGCACCATGACGCAGGATTAGGGCTTTAAGCATAAATGCAGCCACTTCAGAAGCCGACGCCGAAGTCACGCAGGTTGTTTCGGCGTAACGTGTCAAGTGGTCGACAGCTGTCACTATCCAGCGATGACAAGTGGGAGTCGTGGGAAGAGGACCATACAGATCAATGCCAACGACTTCGAATGGTGCCAACGGACACGGAAGTGGTTGCAGCTCGCCGCTATGATGCGTCGACAGTAAGAGTCAGCGAGTTGATGAGACATCATCGAGCCGTGGTCGTCAGGAAAGATCTGGTCAAGAGCGGCTAAGGAAGAGACATGCGTGGAAGGACAGTCCGAGCATTCATCGCTGAAGTTAGTAGCATTACCAGTGCACGGTGCCGTAGGAAGTGGGCAGCGAGAAAGCGCATCTGCGTTCTGGTGCTTTTTACCACACTGGGGCCCGCTGACGATCCAAGGTGGAGAAGCCGCGGCAGCCGTAGCGGCAGAGGTAGATGAAGAAGGGCCTGAGGGTTCGTCCTGCGGCATGCTGGTGGACAACTGGCACAAACGGCGACCTGAACGAAGCTCCAGGAGGTAAAGCGGGCGAGGAGAGGACGGGGAACCGATGAGCACCCTCCACCACTTGTGACGACGCAGTTGACACGCCTTTAATAAGCCTTCGAGCCTTAGGGAACCGAACACATCCGAGGCACCGAACAATCTCCAGATATGTCCCCACAAGCGAAGATGATGAAGAACACCATGTGATGATGATAATGTACAGATGATGAAGAAGGGCCTGATAAATGCCCACAATATATACAGACAATTTGTCGACGAAATGACCGAGGCATCCACGATTTCTAACAGGTACTATAATTCATGCTTCACTAAACATGGGCCCCTCGCCACCGCGATTGCGACCGAATCCGATAACAAGTCATGACCAGCGTCTAGTGCTCACTGATCACGGTGATGATGACCTTGTTCAAAAACTGTTAGGAAACCCTTCCACACATGCACACGGTTTCATGAAACGTGCGTGCTTTCTCCACGATAACGGACAAGTATAAGCACTACATATCAGCTTACCGCTTCTGGTGTTGGTAATACCCACGTTGCCGTTGGAAGCGTTACCCAACTTTAAACAACTGGTTTATAACAAATATGCGGCTCTTCAGCATATATGTGTGCGTATAAAATTTATACAAATCTTTAGCATCATTTCGTAACGTTTTGCTCAGTAAAAAATTACGCCACAGTCACCTTCCCGCCGCATGCTTCGCATATTATCGGCTTCCACGGTACGTGGGGATCTGCCGAATTTTTTAGGGGCGAAGCTCCTCATGGTGTGGGCGTGTCGCTCCTTTGCAGTATGTAGTAGTAGGTAGCCACACATAGTGAAATGTATCCACTCCATGTGATAAAGATGACGATGACGACTGATGACCATGAAGAATAAGCGCGTTCCCAGTATAGTGGAATGTACCCACTACACGTGATAACGATGACGATGACGCTGATGACCATGAAGTATAAGCGCGTTCCATGACGATGACGACTGATGACCATGAAGTATAAGCGCGTTCCAGACCACACATTCTCTTTCTGCCATGGATGAAAACGATCGTGAACGCGCTTTCGCCCTCGAAAGGCAAAACGGCAACGCCGACAACAAACGTTCTCCTGAGCTTAACGTCATATATGAGGACCCCGCGTTTGTGTGTCAGGTCTTTGTATGATGATCGAGTGGGCAAACATTACGGAGATTGACGGTTTACCAGATTACCTCCGGAGCTTCGCCTACTCATCATCATTCACTTCGTGGATATGGCGTGATTTTTTTCATCTTGCTATAGATGTCTCGCGTCTTACAACTAGAATAATCCCTGTGGTAAGTCGTAGTAAGCATAAATATACTTGTGAGACCGTCGCTTTCCTGCTGTGCCAGAATTAATGTATTACGAAAAGCAACAAGCTGTTCTCTTTGGGGAGAAAAATAAATCCACAGTTCTCTCAAAACGCTTACGCATGTACGCTTGCTTATTTCATATGCAAATGTGTTACGCTTCATTGACTCTCAGCATGGTGTCATTTTCATACTCTTCTTTGTGTATCGAATCCTTTGTTTCTTTGTTCTGCAAGCGGCGTTAAAAATTTTTCTAACATACCTCATCCACCAATGCTTTGTTTGCGCATTATAACGCCTCTCCAATTACCCTCTCTACAGCGCTGGGAAATTTATTATTTTTTTTATTTTTGACAAAGCCACAGGCCACGTATTTTCATTAGCTGCTAAACCATGTGCTTGGCGCACAACTCCGGACATGAAAAACACTGGACGCGGGATTATTGATGGAACAATATTTTTTCTTCCTCGGCTCACTAAATTGAGCTCGTCTTGCGACACACCCGCTGGGAGATTGATTCGTTAAAAAAAAAAGTAACAACGAAATACAGGAGGAGCTAGGATTACGAGGATTAGGCAAAGTTTCTTTCGTGCGCGATTAACGAGAATTAACGTTCTTTCACGGGGATTACAGAAGCAAAACATTTCTATTGTTCTCACCCGGGCACTTCAATGGGAACTTGCATTAGCTGCGGGACATCTGAGACGACTCAACAAGATAAAATGGAGGTAAATATAGTGCAGTATGAGAAGGCTCTTGTCTGTAATATCGTACAATTTAATACCATCAGAAGGCAACGTTTATTTTCTTGGTTGGTTAATTACTCGTAAGTGAGACAGCACGGGGTACGTCGTCGTTTGCAGCTTCTCTACAATTTCAAGTTTCATGCGACAAAGACAGAAGAACTAATTTTGGGTTATAGTCCGTGCCACACATAAGCAAAGCGAGGTGAGTTGATGAAATTCTAAAGGAAACTGCGGAAACTAGGGGTTAGACTTTATTTTATAGAATAAATTGTCTTAAACGAACCTGTTGCGGTAAAGACCTCTGGATCTACACAAAAAGTGCTGTCTAGTTTCTTTGTGACTGTTCACAAATATCTTCCGCATTTATTGGTTGATTGCAGTTTGCTCATGCTCTTGAATCGTTTGATGGCGACAGCAATCAATTACACAAACACTCGAGGTGCGTTTTCACTGCCACCGTGGTTGCCGCAATTATATTGCATGTTTTAAGCTGTAAATAGGTAGAGAGATGGTTACTAAAATGACAGAAAGGTAGGGAGGTCAACCAGAATTCTAGCATCCGGTTTACTACCCTGCACTAAGGGGAGGGGGAAAGCGAAAGAAAGACATAGAAGTCCTTAGTGCTATCCTAGTATTAACGGCTCGATTCAGTTGCTAGGCGAGTTCTTCTTTGCCACAAGCACCATGACACTCTTGTATAGTTGCACAAATGAAGAAATAAATAAAATAAATAAATATGATAGCTGGTGACGTCACTCTCTGCTTCGTATGGAACAGTGGTAGCGTGTACCAGTGGCATTACTGTGCAGTTAGCATTACTGTGTAATCTGAGAGCTGTACTCAGCTGCCCCTATTTGTACAACATGAACGTTCCGGAAAGACGACGTTTCGACAAGTGAACTTGTCTTCGTCTGATCTCTCACCGCTTTGTACCTGTTTCTGTGTTACAGTTCTGCATTGGCATGTTTTCTCGTCCAAAAAACAGCAGAAAGGTGTGCGCCGAGGAAACGTTGGAAGTCGGTGTGATACAGGACTAATAGTTAGAACGTTGCTTCTTTGTGGCACGTTGAAGAAATAATAGAAAAGGTGATTTCTTAGCAAATCTTTCATTTCCTTTTGTCCACCTTACGACTTGGAACATGAAGCAATAAGCATTTCCTGGAGTTCTTCCTCAAAAGATTACATTAAGAAAGTGTGGCGATATATACACACAGATGGAAACACAAATGAAAAATTATAATAGCCCGATGAATCAGTCTGACAGCTGCATTATTTTCGCCAGTACAGCGTGTACATTTCCCGAATAAGAGCAGCCTCGGTTTGCTGGGATGAACATTTGTCGATATTTTGTAGCTTGAAGATGGCGACAAGAGAAATGAAATAACTATATGTGCAGTGTAAGTTTTCCATCACTCTATAGTTAGCAGCATATTTGTTCTTGAATATCGCAATCGCACGCCAGTAGTACGCGTCAGACGGCAGTATGAAAAAAGTCACAGTTTCGCCGCAAGGGCAAAGCAATGAATGCGATAGCAAGAAACTGATGCTATACGAAGTGAGGCTCGCCAATGGCTACTCTCAGTTTGAACAGCGCTCCTGTTGCAAAAGTGGCCGAAGCAGCGAAGGAAACTAGCGTGCTTCAAGTGTCGAGCTGTGACACTTGATAGTTCGCGCTCATCTTCTGTTTGTTCGTTTAGCGGCGTCCCTTGAGCTCGAGTGACTTTCGTACGCTCCGTAACATGAGCGCGGACATCACGGTGAAAGCGTGAAACATCCCTCTTCCCCTCACCACGAGAAAACTGCGCGAGCAGAGAGCGGGAGGGCAAGGTTCTCCCTGCGGAAGAAGCGAGCGAGCTCGCCGACGACTTTTAAATGCGCCCGTCGCGCTCCTAGCGCCATCTCGCTTGTAATGAAGAAACGCTTATAAGCGCCGGCCGTCTCTGAGTCCGTCCAGCGGTAAAGGGTGTGTATATAACGCTCGCCGTTAGCTACGTGGAAGATCTGCGTTTCGTGGCGTAGTGGTTAGCGCCACTTGCTGCGGAGCAAGAGGTCTCCTGTGTCGATATTTTGCCGATAATTTTGCACGCGCATCGACCACTGACGTCAGTGGCCAATGCCTGGGCCAGACATATTTGGGGCTAGTGGAAAGACCACGTGACGACTAATTATTTCTCCCACTGCCTTCTCCTCTCCCATCATCTTACACTACCGAGCATGGGGCTATGCTTATTTATTTATTTATTTATTTATTTATTTATTTATTTATTTATTTATATTTAGTTCTGTATACAGTGAACTCTCACTTGTACGAATGTCGGTTTAACGAATATTTCAGAATAACGAACTTTTAGAAAATCCCCTGCGATTTTCCCTACGCATTTTACGCGAAAATCTTCCAGTTAAATGAATTTCTCAATAGTGAATATTTCAGTTGAACGAACTTGATCCGCGCACACGGGCTAGTTTTTCAAATCTATTCAACGAAGTTGAAGACTATGTGCAGTGTGACAGGGAGCTTGTTACCTGTGCAGAACTATCAGATTCGGAAATTATGTCCAGTGTTCATCCGCAACCGGAAGCAGAAGAGTGCGGCGAGGAAGTTCTTATGGGTGAGGCAGGTTCAAATCTTATATCTCTAGCCGAGGCTGTAGGATATATCACAAAGTTGCAAGAATTCGCGCAACAGCAACAAGCTGTGCCAGAGGCAGTGCCCGGAAACGTACACTCTCTGGACAGCTTTGTCTCTACTTGCGCTTTAAGGGCGCCAGTCCAAATGAAAATTGCGGAATTCTTTTAAAAATAAATTGCATTTCACACTTTTGACTCGATATCTGCCGCGCCCAATGCTGCTCCATATTCTAGTAAATCTTCAGTTTAGTGAATTTTCAGTTAAATGAACTATTTCCTTGGGTCCCTTGAAGTTCACTCAATTGAGAGTTCACTGTATACGTTCGCCCGAAGGCATTACAGTAGGAGCGTACGAAAAACAAAGTAAAAAGCAAACAAATTCGCAAAAATACAAAAAGCGAACAGGTGCGGTGAATGAACAAGAGTGTGCGAAACAAAGTGAAGCGCGTAACAATACAAATAACGCCTAATCACATAACAAACACGAACAAAACGAAAGAACGTGGAGTACAAAAATGCCTGCAACCAACACTTAAAAACAAAACAAAACAAAATTTTACAGCAAACAGACAATACCAGCACGACCATATACAGTCTAGAGTTTACTTCTCTCTAAATTATACACGAAGCATTGGGACTTTCATGAACAGTGACAACAGTTAGCGTGTCCCCCAGCAATCTTTGTTTTACTTCGCCACTCCGGCAAACGCAAGAGGGGAAAGAAAAGAAGAGCCTTTTTTGTGCAGCTCTCTCGCGTGCATCCAGGCGACGCAGGAAAAGCCTTCAATCCGCGTACGGGTAGGATTGTTTGCACCGACAGCTTATTTGTTCGTTTCTGCACGCTCGGGCGCATTCCCTCCACGACTAGCCTGTTCCGCCGAGACGAGCGAGCTCTGATTTGCGCTGGCACGCGCGGCCGACGACCGCAAGCAAAATATGCGCGAACGTAGCTCTCGCTCGCGGTGAGAGCACCGACGGAGCGAAAGGTCTTTCGCACGGTTGAATGTTTGTGGTGCTCTTCGAAGTGTGGAAAGAAAGTTAGTTCTTGCTGAGTACAGTGCGCACACTGACTATATGCAGGTATGGCGCTTTACGGAAGGCAGCTGGGTCAGATCAGAGATGCGTGCTGCCGTGAACGGTGATTGTCGGTATTTCGCGGCTATTGCAAAACTTTCCTTTGCAGGGCGCGAATGAGAATCTCATCGGGCAGTTCAAACAGGAAAACCGTAAACCCGTGCCTTATGTGTAGACCTACCATTAGAATATGGAAGGAGACGTTTCGTACGTTAAAGAACCCCGGGTGTATGGTCTAAATTTCCGGAGCCCTCTGCTACGGCGTCTCTCATAATGAAATCGCGGTTTTGGGATGTAAAACCCCAATAATTATTATTCTTATTATGAAAGCACACGTTTATGCTAAGTCACTTGAGGCGTTTCAACATGCAGAGGGATGTGAACGTTTGAAGCTTGACTATCATCATCATCATCATCATCAGCCTGTCTACGCCCACTGCAGGGCAAAGGCCTCTCCCATGTTCCGCCAATCAACCCGGTCCTGTGCTTTCTGCTGCCACGTTATACCTACAAACTTCTTAATCTCATCTACCCACCTAATTTTCTGTCTCCCCCTCACGCGTTTGCCATCTCTTGGAATCCAGTCAGTTACCCTTAATGACCACCGGTTATCCTGCCGACGTGCTACGTGTCCGGCCCATATCCATTTCTTCTTCTTGATTTCAACTATGATGTCCTTAACCCCCGTTTGTTCCCTGACCCACTCTGCTCTCTTCCTGTCTCTTAAGGTTAGACCTATCATTTTCCTTTCCATCGCTCGCTGCGTCGTCCTCAATTTAAGTTGAACCCTCTTTGTATGAATGAATGGTAATCTACCACTATCCCTCAAGAGGAAGATATATAACAGCTGCATCTTACCGGTACTTACCTACGGAGCAGAAACCTGGAGAAGCTTGACTATAGTATGCACGCAAATGCATCGCTGCTCCTTTTGCCCTATCTTACTCACTGGCTTACTCGAGTTAATTAACGCACCTGAAGGTGCGTGCCTCGTCGTGCATCTGATCTTGGATCAAACACCGTTCATTGCCTCGGATTTTCGTTTGCTTTTTTCACATGTAACCATCATTTCACGAAATGCCTCTGCGTTGAACACTATAGATATATGAATGAAGGGAGCTCCTAACTACATCAAAAGTTTCGGTCGTTACTTCTCACCAACATGCAGTGTTGCTCTCTGGTGCAACTTGCCACTATTTATCGAGAAGTTCATTCTTTACATCACTGACATTCCTTTTTACAAGAAACGGTACTGTCTTGTAAAGAACATATGGCGGGGCAAGTTGGTGTTTGCTAAGTGACGTATTGTATCGCTGAAGCGCGCTCACAAAAGAAGAAACACAGTACTCTAGTATTAGAGTTCCATAGCAAACCAGCTGTCTGCGCACGTGTATGCATTACAAGTGCGTAAGGGGGCCCGTAGCATGCCTCAATTCACGTGAGCGGCACTCCGATAACCACGGGTTGCGGAGCAACCACGCCTTATGGGCAAAAAAAAAGATGTAAACAAGAAAGGTGGTCACAGCCATGCCATACCTACATTCCAATTTATAATTATATTGTGCAGACGCAGCGCATGCGTCGTGCTTGTGAAACGGGCGTTGTAATAATAAAGCCCCAGATCGAAAAAAAGTGAGACGGGCCAAAAATAAGCTACCTCATTTGCAAGACTGCTAAAGGAAAAGGAACACTGCGGAGGACAGACGCCTGTTTGCCCAATTGCGATGTATTGCTATGCGATGTGTTTCTATGTTGGGCAAGCGGTAACGATCCTGCACGTTGAGCCGGGGTGCTGCTGCTGCGGTGACTTTGGCGTAAAACACCCCCAGGGACCGGACGCCACTGCGTGTCTGGCCTCAGGAAGCCGTTGGACCTCCGAATTTCCCTCGAGTAGGGTATCTGTTGTGGCAAGTTGGGCGCAGCACACGTAGCAGCTCGTCAACACACCCCATATACGTGCCTTCTAGCTTTATTGGCAGCGTATCATTCCGTTATTTCGAGATTTCACGTGAGCACTTTAAATTGGAACTTTTCTCTTCACGCTATTCTTCAATCTTATCCTTCGTTTGTGATAATGATTCCGCATTTGCGGCATGAATATCAAAGGCCTAACTGGATATTGTCTGAAGCGCCCATGATTAGAACATCGGTACAGGAGTTCTTCTTTCTTTTCTCTTTCGCCAAGTCCAGAACAAAAATTCATGTGAACAACAATGCGCATCAAAGTCAAATTCACACCTACTGCAGTGGTGCAAACTTCAATCTAGCGAACACTGCAGTCATCTCCGCAGCATATGCTACATAACATTCGTGTAAATTCAAACTGGTTCCTTGTATACGTGCGACTTCTCCGTTTCTATCGTATGAATAGGTGCTGCATAAGAATCGCGTACGTATAATCTGCATTGTGCGGAGCAACGTATACCGGGCCAATCAAATGATAAAAGAGTGGCGGAATAAGACAGGATACGAGAGGCAGTCAAACTGGTAAACATCGTGCACTATAAACAACTCGGTTCTATCGCATATAGCTGTGTTCATTCGTGCGACCATCTGATAATAATATTTGTGATTTTACGTGCGAAAACCGCGATATGTTTATGAGGCACGCCGTATAGTCGAGGGCTCCGGAAATTTCGCCCATCTGGTGTTATTTAACGTGCAGTGGCGTCGCACAGTGCACAGCCTCTAACATATCGCCTCCATCGAAATGCTACCACCGAGGCCGGGATCGAACCCGCGACTGTCAGGTCAGAAGCCGAGCATCGTAACAACCACTGTGCCACCGAGGCGGACAACGTGACCTGCTGCAGTGCGTGGAATTATGGAGACACGCAGCGTACGGCTTCCTCTAAGACCCCGAAGAGCAAGTTGATATTGCAAACAAGCAAGTTCAACTACACCGGCATGAGATCTTTTCCCACCCGACTGCCCTCATCAGGATGCTGGCCACTACAGCAGGTGGCAGCTGTAGACAAGCCTGCTGGATGCGCGAGCCAGTTGGTCGGTAAGAACGGCTTCCTCTCTCCCTTCCCACCTCTCTTCCCCGACACACGCGCACGTCTTTCTGTCTTGCCGTCCGTATTCCCTATTTACTTCTCCTATCGCGCGTTTTGGTGCAGCTTATATCCTAGCCCGCTTCAGGGATCCCCGCCGACCTCCTCTGAAATAGCGCAACCAGTCTTCGTACTGGTCCCCTCTTTATTATTATTCTTTTTTTGTTCTGGGAGCAATAAAGATACCACCACCACCACCGGTGTGTGGCTCGTGTTTGATGCAGCACCGCGTTGCAGCTGACAATTAATTATGGAAACGTTCTCCGCCCCGCGCGTTTACCTGTCCGATGTCGCTGGCGATGCGAGATGAGCATTGTCGCACTTGCACTAATAATTCCTAATGAATTATGCCCCTTTCGTATAGTGAGGGGGCGATCCGCCGTGTCATCATTTCCCGCTGCTTACATTTCCTTTTCGGCTCGACGCAGCAGCAGCTCTTCTCTCGGGTGGAAGGTAACAGCGACACAATTTCCACAGCGTGCAGTGTAGACGGTGGACGCTTTTTGTCATGTTGAGAATGTTTGTACGTAATGAAGTTGCTCTTTACTAGTGCACAATGCAGTCATCATGTGCTACCTGCTGTGATGGGTCGGGCTTGACTTATATTAACAGAAGTCTGCTTTGATAAATTATCCAAATTGTCTCGACTACGGGACGTGCTCTTTGTTGGCTTCATTTTTCGTATGAATGCTCATAAAATGCATCCTAACAAAGAAACAAACAAAAAGAAACTCACAGGGTCCCTTGTGCATCCACCAAGGACTGCTCGAACGCGAAAGCCATCTTCTTTTTCTTCTCAGACGATGTATTGATCCTGCACCGCCACCCTCCGAAAGTGCACCTAGCGTGGTTTTGCACTGCCTCCAGGATCGGAGGCACCTCACCTGGGTTTGCAGTGCCTCCGTGATCGGCCCCCCTTTGACCAAGCTACAATGTCATGTGATGACGGCGTTATTTTACGTTACATCATGTGACGTCACGCCAGAATTTGTGACGTCATGATGACGTCACAAAATTTCGCAGTCTGAGATGTCATATGGTGATGTCATCACATGTTGATGATTTTTTTTCATCACTCGTGGTATGCCCGACGCCAACGCCGCCGACGGTCAATTTTCGCGTTTGATGAGGCATTTAAGGCTTTCGCCTTAATAAATAAATAAGAGAACAAACCAAAAACGTCTGGCTGAAGGAAGACGAGCAGCGCAGGTTATTTTGAGGCGATTAATTTTTCTATTGCCGCAAATTTTATTGCTAACGAACACTCATACTTAAAAAAATATTTTCGATAATATGTTTGTTTGAGTTTCTGCATACGCATGTGTCACATAGGTATGAGAACTATATCAGCTTTTCACTAGGACGCTTTTGTCAATATACTCGTCTCTCAGTGCAACCTTCGCAACCATTCCTTTCGCCTTTGAGAACAGAGCAGCACGCCCTCCACCACTGCGCCGTGCATCCTAAATTTCGTTCCTATACTGATATCCTGCAACACATTAGGCTGAGTAGACGCACTCTACCCCCGCCTGATCCTAAATTAGATAAGGCAACGCAGGTCGCATGGTGACGAATACAATCATTATCCTTTCCAAATCATTATGTCTTGTCCAAGATATATCCTTCGGCGTAGAATCCGAAATGTAAATTCTGTCCCCAGACGGCCACCTTATCCCATATTGACTGGGAGTGGTAAGACAATCCCAATATATCGGTCAATCATAATCATACAATAGTCGAGTGGGGGGGGGGGGGGGGCGACCCTGTCCATCTCTGACCCAGTGGAGCAACAAGCCCTGGTCGACTGAGCCCGGACGGCGGCAAGAGCCTTCCGGACTAGGAAGTACAACCACTAGCGTCTCAAGTTGTTAGAAATGGTCTGTCTCTCTCTGTCCTAAACTTCGTCTTCGCTGAAGCATTCGAGATTTAGCTCCTTCAGTGGCTCGACATCGTACATCGCTGTCACGCTGTATAGTACGCAGCGCCAATATACGCAAGCTTGTACGCGGACAGGGAGATTGCGCGCAACCCAGCCAAGCGCATTCGTCCCGAAGAAAGGTCAACGTGCATGGTGTAGCGCACCTTCGTCGTCTCAGCATAGCAGCGAGATTCTTGAAAATTTTCTTCTCGGCGAGAGGCTGCCTTGGCTTGGTTGTTGAAAGGCGCTCGAAAAACAAGCGCTGAGGAAACTTGCTGAAGATGGGAGTTCGTGCGCGCTGTGAAACCTTCTCCCCGTCTCTCGCACGTGTACACACATAAGCAGAAATATAGGTACGTTGAAAGTTTTGGAAGCGGCTA
>NW_023614687.1:0-40001 GCF_013339695.2 Rhipicephalus sanguineus
ATCCCACCGTGGCGTGCATTTCGTTTCGATAAAACTGACGTCTCTGCTCTAACGTGAGTGCTGACGTTACATCAAACCATAAGTTACCCTTTAAACGGCAGTGTAGTCGACGTGCCTGGTAAGCCCATGATGTGCACACAACTACTACACTTACAATAATACGTCGATCCAACTCTTAACGCTTGGCTAAAAGCCAAAAATGCAGCGTGGACAGCTACTCGCTGACTGCTTTGCATGAAACCGATTCCCGCAAGGCGTGGGACTTGCCGATTTCTTTAGCGACCGTCTTGCGCTAACATGGCGAATTTTTCTTTTAGAATTAGTTGCCAAAGTAGTAAAAAATATTACCCTAATTATTAAATGTATAAATGTCTAAGCTCGTACGCGAAAGCGTGCATCACTTTCGAAAGCATAATGTCCAGTCGTTTCCAGCTCGTTACCTATTTCCTAGTCTTGTGGTGCTAGTCTCAACGCTGTCAAATTCCGCCATGTTGTCAAATTCCGCCGTTGGTCAACCTTGATTGGCCCAGAAAGCCACTACCGCTTCTCTAATTCGCTTTAAATGCCGCCATTACGAAATTTGACAATATGGCGGAATTTGACAGTGTCCAGATTAGTACCCTTGTTTTGACTTCGCGCTTTTCAAGGTTGTGGACTTTCGCGGCGCAGCAGCGGCGATCTGAGCGCGTGCTTCCCGCGCCCCTCGCTCGACCGATAGCAGGGCTTTCGAAAGATGCTTCGAAGAACTTCGCATTGTTGTCGTCCTATAAGCGTGAGCACACAGCTTTCATAACAGCGACTGCTTGCTCGTAGCACCAACCAACAGTTAAACCTCCGCTTCGTCATTTTATCTCGGTCGCCAAGTAAATCCGCTGGGTAAATTTAGTTTTATAAAGCCCCTTTAGAGGGCACTGCTGTCTTTCTCTCAGTTCGCACTGCTGTTCGCGTTTTGTGCCACACCATTGAAACGCGGAAAAAAGATAACCATGAAAAGTGTATAGAGAGCTAGAAATAATCGGACCCCACGCTTTCAAATAGAGCGTAGAATTTTACGTTTGAGCTTAGATAATTAAGCAAGTAATTAATATTCTGTTACCTAATTTTCGCTAAACAGATAATAAGTCCCGACATAAAAATTCACCACTTTTCCCAGTAGGCTTTAGTTAGCTGGGACACACGTGTACCAACATTTCCAAGATAACTGTTGTGCTTTGCTATTTTTCTGGGCATTATGGTTACGAAGAGAGCCCGCAAAATCTTAAATAACTCAACGTTTTTAGACACTTGTAAGCAGAGACAATAGTTCCTTCAAAGACACCCCAAACGAATTCTTAGCTTTTGAGTGTACAGTGGCCTCCAATATGTCGAAGGACATGGCTGCACCCTTAGAGAACTTATAGAGAACAAAATAATGTTTCGTCTCACGCAATACTTGCAACAAATAAATAAC
Source organism: Rhipicephalus sanguineus (assembly GCF_013339695.2). Taxonomy (NCBI): domain Eukaryota; kingdom Metazoa; phylum Arthropoda; class Arachnida; order Ixodida; family Ixodidae; genus Rhipicephalus; species Rhipicephalus sanguineus. Next base: position 1,451 of record NW_023614687.1, read on the forward strand.
TGGTTCATGGTCTTTGAGCTAGGGATTCAGTTGTCCTTATGAAGAAACGCAGCGTGACTGACTGCAGAATAAGAAATAGTTAGTTACTATTATATTAATTTAACCAACTAAAAAATGCACATTATCATACGACTTAATAGGTTCGCATTCGGTGCAGTCTCCAGCACATCGGGATTTTTTAAGGTAGTGACTTAAGCGGAAGAAAATTTAATGGAGAACTTTTTTAACGTGTTCATAAATATCGACCTGAATTCTTTTTTCCATGACAGCTGTGGTGTGTGTAGGTGTGCGTGCGTGCGTGCGTGCGTGTGTGTGTGTGTGTGTGTGCGTGCGTGCGTGCGTGTGTGTGTGTGTGTGTGTGTGTGTGTGTGCGTGCGTGCGTGCGTGTGTGTGTGTGTGTGTGAGTGCCGTGTGTGTGTGTGTGTGTGTGTGTGTGTGTGTGTGTGTGTGTTGCTAGGCTTTAGCTAGGTTAGTCACGACACGGATGTCCAAACTCCATAACCGACGGTCAGCCCCTCTCATAGATCTACGGGCACGTCGTCGTTGGCGTAGGGCTTCCATCGCTTCGCGCTCTTCTCACAGCCCGGATGTATGATTAAGGCAGAAATTTTTGTCTGTCTTAAACTTAAACGCAGAAATTTTGGTCTGTCTTTCTGTTTGTCGGCACGTCACCCGATTCAGCCACCCGGCAAAAGTATCTTTCTATTTATTTGTTTCTGTTCTTTTCTATTTCTTTCTCTTTCTCGCTCTTTTTGTCTTTAGTTCTCTTTGTTCCCTTTCTTTATCTCTGCTTTTTTCTCTCTCTTTATTTCTCTCTCGATCTTTCTATTCTTTTTCTGTCTCTTTCTCTCTCTGCTTCTTTCTGTGTTTCTCTTTCTTTCTCTTTATCTCTCTTTCTATATCCTGTTCTCTGCCTTTCTATCTCTTTATGTGTTTATTCCCATTATTTATCTCAATTTTCTCTCTCTCTCTCTTTCTTTCTGTAGCTTTCTCTCCATCTCTCTTAAAGAACCAGTTGTGTGTAGTGAGATTTGCCCAATTTCTGTGGCACATACCCGTGATGATAGCCATTTCTTGGGCTAATTGTTGCCTTCTTCATGTTTAGTGGGCCAGTGGTGAGTAGTGAGATTTGCCCAATTTCTGTGGCACGTACCCGTGATGACAGCCATTTCTTGGGCTAATTATTGCCTTCTTCATTTTTAGTGGAGCCAGTGGTGAGTAGTGAGATTTGCCCAATTTCTGTGGCACGTACCCGTGATGACAGCCATTTCTTGGGCTAATTGTTGCCTTCTTCATTTTTAGTGGCCAATGGTGAGTAGTGAGATTTGCCCAATTTCTGTGGCACGTACCCGTGATGATAGCCATTTCTTGGGCTAATTGTTGCCTTCTTCATTTTTAGTGGGCCAGTGGTGAGTAGTGAGATTTGCCCCAATTTCTGTGGCACGTACCCGTGATGATAGCCATTTCTTGGGCTAATTGTTGCTTCTTCATTTTTAGTGGGCCAGTGGTGAGTAGTGAGATTTGCCCATTTTCTGTGGCACGTACCCGTGATGATAGCCATTTCTTGGGCTAATTGTTGCCTTCTCTTCATTTTTAGTGGGCCAGTGGTGAGTAGTGAGATTTGCCCATTTCTGTGGCACGTACCCGTGATGATACCATTTCTTGGGCTAATTGTTGCCTTCTTCATTTTTAGTGGGCCAGTGGTGAGTAGTGAGATTTGCCCAATTTCTGTGGCACGTACCCGTGATGATAGCCATTTCTTGGGCTAATTGTTGCCTTCTTCATTTTTAGTGGGCCAGTGGTGAGTAGTGAGATTTGCCCAATTTCTGTGGCACGTACCCGTGATGATAGCCATTTCTTGGGCTAATTGTTGCCTTCTTCATTTTTAGTGGGCCAGTGGTGAGTAGTGAGATTTGCCCAATTTCTGTGGCACGTACCCGTGATGATAGCCATTTCTTGGGCTAATTGTTGCCTTCTTCTTCATTTTTAGGTGGCCAGTGGGCAGTGGTGAGTAGTGAGATTTGCCCAAATTCTGTGGCACGTACCCGTGCATGATAGCCATTTCTTGGGCTAATTGTTGCCTTCTTCATTTTTTAGTGGGCCAGTGGTGAGTAGTGAATTTGCCCAATTTCTGTGCACGTACCCGTGATGATAGCCTTTCTTGGGCTAATTGTTGCCTTCTTCATTTTTAGTGGGCCAGTGGTGAGTAGTGAGATTTGCCCAATTTCTGTGGCACGTACCCGTGATGATAGCCATTTCTTGGGCTAATTGTTGCCTTCTTCATTTTTAGTGGGCCAGTGGTGAGTACCCGTGATGATAACCATTTCTTGGGCTAATTGTTGCCTTCTTCATTTTTAGTGGGCCAGTGGTGAGTAGTGAGATTTGCCAATTTCTGTGGCACGTACCCGTGATGATAGCCATTTCTTGGGCTAATTGTTGCCTTCTTCATTTTTACATAGTTCCTGCAACGCCGTAGTGGCATTACTGCAGGGGGGTATACATAGGAGTCAATATGTTGGTAACATTTCTTCTGCGATAAGAACACCAACATATAACAATTAAATAAAAAATATTTTAGTACACTATGGCACTGACAAACAGGTACAAAGAGAGAAATACTTATGTCACAATTTCACAATGATGAGAAAAAGCACTGTTGTCACTCAATTTCACTATACCTTCGGGAAGTTCATTCCAGTCTCTAATTGTTTTTAAAAAGAAGAGAGTTGGCAAAAGTAGTGTTTTGAATGCGTATTCTCGTATATTATGTGAGTGTTGGCATCTTGTGGAATAATATGTTGGTCCTAGTAGGTATTCCGACTTATTAATTCCTGTTAGGTTATATATATATACTATGCAGAAGTTTTAATCGAAGTTTCCGTCTTCTAGATTTTAGAGTTTCCCAGCCTAATGTGGCCTTTATTTCTGACATACTAGCGAATGGGTCGTAGTTGTTGCTGACGAAACGGGCTGCCTGGTTTTGAACTTTTTCTATTGTTTTTGCAAGATACTTTTGAGCCGGGTCCCAGATAACACAAGCATATTCAAGTATAGACCTTACATGAAGGAAGTAAAGAGTTTCTTTCACCTCTTTGTTTGCCAATGAAAGTTTCTACGAATAAAATAACAACAACATTCTACTAGCCTTTAAGATCATTTGGTCTGTCTGTCTGTTCCAATGGAATGATTCTGTCAAGTGAATTCCTAAATATTTACCCTCAGGCACTTTTTTGACTGCCTCGCCATCAATACTGTATGTGCACTGGATTTCTGAAATGTTCTTTGCAAAGCTGATGTGGTTGCACTTCGAGATATTTAAGCACATATTCCACGTGGAGCTTCTTATTTGCTTCTTTATTGCTTGTTGCTTGTTTATCTTGTTGCTTCTATATTTTTAGTGAACCAGTGAGAGTATGGGATTTGCCCTATTTCTGCGTCACATCCCCGTGATGACAGCCATTTCTTGGGCTATTTGTTGCTTCTTCATTTTTAGTCAATAAGTGGAGAGTAGTGGGATTTGCACAAAATATCTGTCACATACCCGTGATAGCCATTTCTTGGGCTAACTGTTGCTTTTTTCTTTTTTATTCAACCAGTGAGAGTAGTGTGATTTTCACAAAACCTATGTCGCATACCCATGATGATAGTCATTTCTTGGGCTATTTGTTGCTTCTTCATTTTTAGACAACCAGTGGATAGTAGTGAGATTTGCGCAAAATCTGTGTCACATGCCCGTGATGATAGCCATTTCTTGGGCTAATTGTTGCTTCTTCATTTTTAGTGAACCAGTGGAGAGTAATGGGATTTGCCCAATTTCTTCGGCACAAACCCATTCATGGTGATAATAGTTTTCTGATAGGCCACACAAATTACGGCAAGCTTAACAGCTTCACTGTTAAAGAGAGAGCAAGGATAGCCATGTATAGTGTTGTATAGCAAGGGTGGGAAGAAAGACAGGCGAGAGAGTGAAAGCCAAGCCAGGACTAACTTGGTGCCCACCAGCTCTGCTGTGACACAGTATTGCGCGGCTTAGTGAAAGCTGCGCTAAGTTTATTTTTTGGAAAGTAGTGCGCCATAAATCGTCACTGCTAATGTTTCTTCATTTAAACAAATGCTCTCGAATTGATGAAAAAATTATAATTATGAAATTTTGCTATTCAGTCTTATAATGTAACTTTAACAGCTATGATATAGCTCGTCTCAATGATGAGCTTGTTTGCGAAGACACAGGTGCCTTACTGTTGCGACTTTGCTAAATAAAAAAATCTGTGTTGTCTAAAAAAAACCACCCTATAGTGCTCCCAGAAGAGTGTCCCGCAGAGTTGCCAGATGCTACGGAGCTAACAAGCAAATTATCATTGCAAAAGAAACCGCAAAAAGCGGTGCGACTTTCGCGAAGCCCGAAAGAAGCAGATATTTATTGAACTTTCACATTCTTGAAGATATTTTGAATTATAACAAAAAAACATGTCACTCAACTACGAAGGGAAGTTGAAACAAAACCACTTTAATCATTCTGTACAGCCAAAATATCCTAAACTATTAACGAAAGCACATATTTACTTTTACATTGCATCCAGGGTAATCTCGATTCGGTTGAATGCACGTTTGTCAGTGCATATTCACATCACTTGTTGATTTCCTCAACGTATGTTTGACTTCAACACTCCACTACACAAAGTCTTCGACAAACGCGCTATTGGTCAGCGTGATGATTACTAAAATGACTACATTTGCTGGAGGAATGCAAATAAGCCCAAAAACGCGACAAGCGACTAGACAATTCTACAAATGACTCGGCGAAAAAAGAAGCCAGCGTCCGCTTGTTATAAGGGGAACTGGCAACTCTGATTTATTCCGTGAAATGTCAAGGAAATGTCGCACATTTTCCGGCGATTTTTCTCCACCGCGTACAGAGCTGCCGTTGGTGGCTACATTGCGACCCCGTCAGGGGACGAAAATTTCACTTTGGCGACATGGCTACTTTAAGCTTCTATTTTGACTCGTTTAGAGCCATCTTTCTCATTATTTTGAGATAACATACATTGCTTCCAAACATTTCTTTCAGTGCGCAAATGCTCGCGCACGTCCTCCTCCGCCGGGCGATGTGCATCGAGGCACCCTGACGCAAAGCGAGGTGGCTAGCACGCGTCGCACGCTGCCCGCTATCTATATTGACGCGGTTCTAATGCTGCGCGTGCTCCTTGTGGATTGGACAGAACCAAAAAAACATGGTTGATCCCTCAGTCATAGGAATCGGAGAAACACGAAAGTAAAAACGTGCCCTTACAGAAGTAACTGAATGTTTACTGTACATTGATATAAGAGAGTTTGCACAATGCATATTGATGTCTGGCAGCTATAGCCCCGTTTAACATGGATGCACCCACTTTGATGCTTGGTGGTACATCTCCATGTCGACGACTAACGTCAATGTTCAATGATTAAACAAACCCTTGTGGTAGCTGTAGTAGTTAACGGTGAAAGCGTAATCGGAGAACGAGTTGTGATAGCCAGAAGAGCGTCGCATATTGGACGCAGAACTTGGTCGCCATCCCGCGGCATGTTGAAATGTGATTGAACACCACGGCCGCACTAGAGGGAAACGCAAAGCGTGTCGTGCCGCCTCGGTAGCCCGGCCGCAATTTTTCTCGGGGCGAGCGCGTAGGCGGGTAGCGCGGTGTTACAGCCAGGTGAGGCAGGCGCGCGTCGCAAAGCAATTTTTGGTTTGATTAGCGTGATGCTATGAGCGAGGCCGACGCTTTTACGACGCTTGGGTTAAGGTCGCCACCTCGCAGTGTGTTAAGGCATTGACAAAATTGCACTTCTATTGAAAACGCGCCGAATGGGACGAACGTTAACGCGTTGCAGGTACTAATCGCGGAGGCCACAGTAATGATGTGTTACTTTACTTTGCCGCTCCCAGAGGGCAACACCACCCCGCCGACCGGGAGAGTGGTAGATTTAAAAGGCGCGTTTGTAAAGCCTCTGGAGTCTGTTACCGTGGCGCAGTGGATAGCGCGCCCGGCATCTGTTGTTGCGGGCCGAGAGGTCATGGGTTCGATGCCCGTTGCCGGAACTTTTTTTCTTTGCCATCTGATCATCTACGTTTTTTCGGCGTCATTTCCGTGACGGAAATACGTCCCTGAAGTCTTGGTGGACCCCGGCATAAAACACTTTCGTGTTAAAAAAAGAAATCATGGAGGACGATTGAGCTTCGCATTCAAGAGTAGAACACGGTAGCGTAAACAAACCTCATTCGTATCGCCTTGTCAATCGCTAACATTGATTCGCTTCTGAGTGGGCACCTTGACCATATGCCGACAGAAAATAAACGTCTGTGCCCGTAACATTGGCCATTTCAAACTGTCCTCGAATGCCTACTGCAAGCACGGTTACGAGGTGCCCACTACGCCATAAGCCTTCCTTTTGCGAATGGGTGGAATATTCACCACGCATCCGTAAGGCTACACGGGCACCTGCGCACTCGCACAATGTGTTGATGCTGCTGCTGATAATGATGATTAACTATGCCTTTGCACTTTGTAATTAGTGGGCCTTCAAACCAACCATTCATTGCGCGATTCACTAACATTGACACCTGGTGCCATTCTACGCTTCTGTCACACAATATTACACGCGTTGAGGAGACTCCTTCCGCTGCATGACATTCGTATAGAGTTTTCTCCCGAAACAGTTTCAAGCACAAGCTTGGCTTTGAGCTAGAACGCCTGCTTGCCCCGCAGAAGTCCTGGGTTGGATTCCCTCTCGAACCACAACATTTTATTATTTCTTTATTTCCATCTATCTCAAATTGTCGCTCACGGAGAGCGATAATTTTTCGCACACAGCCAATCACGGAGCTGGACTGCTGTTAAGATAACTCTCCTGATAATTCTGGGTCTGCAGCTTCAAAGAAAAATGCTTCAACGTTTATGATTCCTGTTGACTTGTTCGCTGTAATGTTTATAATTCATTTCATAATTCAATCAATCAATAAGGAGGGTACTTTATCACGCACTTTGGGTACGTTGTTAAATATGCAGGGTGTTGCAAATTAAGTTCTATGGTTCCCTTAAAATTCAGCACTGGGAGGTACGTGAAAACCACCTTTGCAGAGAAGTTTGCTATCCAGAAGAACACAAAGTGAGATAGTAATTATCGCTGTCAGCTGCCCAAATAACTAAGATTGAATAATGAACTTTTTAGTGAGTGCAGCAAGCGGGCCTGTTTGTGTGGAAAAGTTGGAGGCAGCCGCGTGCAGCAAGCGGTCACACAGTTCCACTTGGAAGAATTCTTCTAGCATGTCTGTGCCCCTAGATATCCCGATGCCAATTTTAATAGCGGCTTCCATGATTACGCATGCAAGACAGTGAGCACTGGCGCAAAGCTCCTCCCCGATGTGCCGCGGCAGATGCGTACGGCGTTTAATCTGACAACGGGTCGAAGGCATAGGCAAAGATGATAACGGTTGCCCTTTTGCTAGCGACTCGGCACATTTTCGTCACATTTTTGCTATCGCCGGCTGGCGATAGCTAGCAATGACTGCTCGAAACATCAGGGAGGAGCATTGCGCAGATGCTCGCCGTCTTGCATGGGTAATCATACAAACCGCAATTGAGCTTTGTAGCGGGATATCTCGGGGCACATACATGCTAGAATAATTCTTCGAAAACCAACTGCATAGAAACGCGGCTGTCTCCAACTTTTCAATACAAACGTGCGCGCTTGCTGCACTCATTGAAAAGTCCATTATTCAGTCTGAGTTAACAGGTCGGCTGACAGCGATAATTATTTTCTCACTTTGTGTCCCCCTGGATACATACCTTATTTGCAAAGGCGGTTTTCACGTGCTTCCTAGTGCTGAATTTTAACAAAACCATAAAGCTTAACTTTGAACATCCGGTGTAGTTGGAGCAATAGCGTAAATGACCAATGACTGTCCCTGGCAAGAACTCTGTCAATTCTGCATAAACAACATGCAGGCGCACTGAACTTCTAATGACCAATTTATATAGCTGCTATGTACAACTGGTGCAAGATGCGGCTTACGGAAAGAAATGTCAGACATTTCAAGGTTATTTTTGTCGCCCGAAACACTAACAGTCCGCTTGTTCACCTCTTGAACAGCGTTTTATTGGAACCCGTCACTTGTTATAAATAGCCGGCTACAACCCGAGAATAAATTTAAGCTCGGCCTACAGCAGTCCCTGAGAGAAAATTTGCATACATGCCCCATCCAATCGCATTTCCTGGACGAAAAGCACCTGTCGCGTATTTCGCGTGGGTGATTTCCCCATACAGACACACGTCCATGTCCCTTTTTTTTTTCAGTATAAAACTTGGACTTCATGGCAAATTTCAGCAAAGATTCCGCTACCAATGCTCGAGAAAAAGTAATACAATAAATATGGATGATTCGCCTACTTTTGGTTAAAGCTGAAATATCTTAGTAGCGCATAGAAAACGAAGGCAAAAGAAACAGACTTAGACAGATCAAGCACGAAACTTCAAACCATGTGTATTTGGGAACGTACACGCTCATACAATGAAGCATGCAAGATTCTTTGCTTAGTAGGATCGTTATTTTTTTAACACGAAAGTGTTTTATGCCGGGGTCCACCAAGACTTCAGTGACGTATTTCCGTCACGGAAATGACGTTGAAAAAATGTACACCATCAGATGCCAAAGAAAAAATTTCCGTCAACGGGCATCGAACCCACGATGGCGCGGTCCGCAAGAACAGATGCCGGGCACGCTATACACTGCGCCACAGTCACAGACTCTAGACGCGTTACAAACGCGCCTTTTATATCTCACAGTCTCCTCTCACAGTGCTCTCGGTCGGCGGGGTGGTGTTGCCCTCTATGAGCGGTAAAGTAAAGTAATTCATCATTACTGCAGCCTCCGCGATTAGCACCTGCAACGCTTGTTGCTAAACGTCCGTCCCATTCGGCGCGTTTCCAATAGAATTGCAATTTTTTCAGTGCCTTAACACACCGTGAGGTGGCGACGTTAGCCCAAGCGTCGTAAAAGTGACGGTCTCGCTCACAGCATCACGCTAATCCTAACGAAAAATACCTCTGCGACGCGCGCCTGGCTCACCTGGCTGTAGCACCGCGTTCCCCGCTTACGCTCCCCCCGAGAAAAATCGCGGCCGGGCTACAAGGGCGGCGCGACGCGATTTGCGTTTCCGTCTAGTCCGGCCGCGGTGTTCAATCACACTTTAACATGCCGCGGGATGGCGACCAAATTCTGCGTCCAATAAGCGACGCTCTTCTGGCTATCACACCTCGTTCTCTGATTACGCTTCACCGTTAACTACTACAGCTACCACAAGAGTTGGTTAGCAATTGAATGTGTACGTTAGTCGTCGGGATGGAGATGAATAACTAAGCATCAAAGTGGATGCATCGACGTTAAAAGGCGCTATCCGCCTCGTGCATCGGTATGGTGGCGCCACCGCTCGGCTAAGGCGGTTGTGCCCTCTCCCAACCCCCCATAGGATCCCATGCATTTTGAATCAAGTTTGCGATTTCGTTGCGCAAAAACAAACTAGCGCCATCTCTCGACAATACGCCACACCGACGACGCAACACGTCCTCTTGCTTCCACCGACTGGCCATGCTCCAAGCTAACTCCTCTCTCCACTTTCTTTTATTTCTTTCGGTGGCCGTGAGAGCGCGCGCTGTGCACTGTGCTGTAGCGTACCCGACAAGACCGGCTGGGCGCGTCGCTTTCGTCGCGTCTTCCTTGAACGTTGCAACGTTAATATTGTGTTAAGGCGGTGACCACACGTCGGACGACGAGCCCTGATTTCGTTCAGCTGCCATCTCATCAACGGCAATGTTTCAGACGCCTCAGTTGTGTACTTTTGTCCGTTGGTTGCGGGACAAGATGGCCTCCTGCAAGACCGCGTTTTTCCAAGTCAGCTGTGTGCGTAGTTCTCGGCGTCGTAGAAGTTTGATGACGCGAGGACGTCAACTGGTGCTATATCGTGGGAACCGCTGAAGTGACTGCAAGCTTGACGACATTGTGCCAGAATATTCTAGCGTACTGTACGCGCACGATTGTGCTACACTTAAAATACCGCGCTTGGCCTCGAGCGTCAACCTGGTACGCCTGTGTGCAACAAGCGTCTTGTTATCGTTGTTGCGTCGGTTAATATTGAATTGCAATTGGAATACCGTTTTGGCAAAGGTAAGTGATGCTGTAAGTAGTTGTTCTGCTATATGCTCGCTACTCCACGAACATTACTTCTAGAATCGCATTTTATTTTGAGCTGCACGTACCAAAGGAGAATCTAGCATACGAGATACATTGCACGCGTGCGCATTTCCTATATAAATCTGAGTAATGCCACGCGTGCGCATTTCCTATATAAGTCTCAATAATGCCATGCTCAATTTAAAGCGCATGTGTTAGAGGATTGTGGCTTCAATGGTGAAAGTGATTAGATATTCCGAAATATGTGATTGCAATGCAGTTAGAACTTCCTCATATGTTAATACGGTCTGTGAACAAAAAAAAAAAACGCTGTGTGAATGTTTGTTGGTCATTTGCTACAGTACTTTCACGCATTATTATGCAGCTGTGTGACGGCTGTTAAAACGTTCAGCAAGTTAGATTTTGGTTTTCTTGGCCTAGTTGAGTGCTACGAGTGTTGGGCGAAGATAAAATCGCGTGTCTTTTGTGCGTTTCTTAAGCAGGCATACAGCCGTAATAGTCATTGTTATTTTACTGTTTGAGGTGTTCAATAAAACAAGAATGCTGTTTTGTACTGCAACAATTTTTATTTCATCTGTGTTAACAGATCACGCAAACAACTTGGACACATGCACGTAAGAAACGTACGCAGTGCATCGCGCGCACGCATAAAAAAACGGGCCTGTCATTTTAAAACAAATAATATAGAACAATGGACGTAACAGACGGCATGGTTGTCTAGTGGAGCAGCGTCGGCAGTACAAATATCAAACCAGAATGAAACATGAATAGAAAAACGGAGAGTAACAGGCGCTTTACCCACGGCTTCTCTGAGCCGCGCAGATCCACCTATCGCCACCGTCCGCCGTTGGTGGCGCCACCAGTACCACTGAAAGCAGCAGCGCACGAGGCGGATAGCTGCTAGACATCTATATACATTGTGGAAACTCTCTCATCTAAATGTATTACAAACATTCAACTACTTCTGCAAGGACACGTTTTATTTTCGTGTTATTACGATTCCTATGACAGAGGGATCAACCATGTTTTTTTCTTTATAGTGTAAAGCGTTTTTTATAACTGTCATTGTATGAGCATGATGTGTGAGATCTTTGTGATTTTGGTTAGTATATATTCCTCTATGTTCCCAACTAAACATGGTTTAAAGTTTAGCACTTGTCCTGTCTACATCTCTTTCTTTTGCCTCCATGTTTTATGCACTACTCATTCGAAGTCATGCTACTCCGGCTACTTTTAGCTTCAGCTCCGGCTGCCTTCCAAATCTACCCAACGGCAACCTTTAGCGGTGCAACTGCTGCATCCTACATGGATGCATTTTTACGTGTGTCCCCACAGCGCCGGAACTGGCACTCGTGTCAGCTTTGTTCTCCTTTGTGGAATGCTACTGTAGCGCGTGCCGACGAGGGCTCAAGAAAAGTACCGGAAAATGCGTCTTCCTGGTGTCGTAATGACGCCACGCAGTATCACAAGGTATCTACCAACAAGCCGGCGTTGTATTGCGGCGCCGGTTGCCGCCTTCGGGTCACCCACCCTCTTGAAGTTGTCAGCATTCGCTCTCCCTTTCTGAGAACGGCGAGCTGCGGCAGCGACCATTGGGCACGCGCTTTCTGCCCCAGTACGGGGGCCACGCCCTACAGTGTGCGTATAAAAGACGGCGCGCTTGGCTGCGGCCGGACTTGTACGCAACCGTCAACGTTAACCGCAACCATGAACACGCTCGTGAGTTCTGCGATATTACCTGTGCTTTGAGCCTATAATTAAAACGTTTTCAATATCGTGCTGTCGCTTTGCGCGCCGCAATAACGGCACGAATATGAGGCACCCATAACTCCCCGAAAGATTTGCACCACTTCTGTAAAATGCGCCTAGATTTGAATGCATGATTGTTCTTGCACCTCATCGAAAAGCGACCGCCGCTGACTGAAATTGCACTCGCGTATTCAAGCTTAGCAACACAATGTCTAATTCTTTATAGTATACCGCAACAGAATTTATGGCTTCCATTAGCTCTATAGTATCACTGCAGAAAATCAGAATTCAATGAGGAACTTACCGTGACGTTAAAGCTAGGGAGCATTGCTCTACATCTTTAGGGAAGGGTTGCTGAAACCCTTCTGTATCATAAAATGTAGTGCCTATGAAATTTTATATTTATTAAAAAGCAGCATTGGTTTCAACTAAATTTTCGCGCAATTCGACGAAAAAAAATCTGAGCGCAAATCACTGCACGTTTATTATCACTTGACAGTTCTGCCAGAAAACTAATCAGGTTAAGGACATCGAATGTAAAATAACTCGCGTGAACTATTATTGTTCATTAGGCATTTAATCTAAAAAGTTAATAGCAGGGATGAAGTGAACTTGGTCAGTGCGGTATGGAAACCGTTACCGACAATAAATGAGGATGTATATTTATATTTGAAGGTTGATATATTGAATTTTTAAAGGGCTAAAATTCAAAAACCATGACTAGCTGTATGCACCACATGGCTGATATCCTTAAACTGGTTTTATGCATTTGAATTGTCTGCTACATTACCCGTTGCATCCTATCTTCCTGTGCAGTTGAAGGACAGTTCTTCTCCCAATGTTAGAAAGTAAAAATGCCCGTAACAGGGTACACTAGAATGGTATACTACCGGAACAATCAATTATCGTAATTACAAACGAGTAAATAATTCATTAGGTTCGCTGCTAATTCCAACCTATTTTCGCAGACACTCGTCGCCTTCTTCGGCCTCGTTGCCGTCGCCCTTGGTGGGTATGTCGCAGCTCCAGTGGCTGTTGGCTACGGCCACGGCTACGGCCACGGCTACGGCGGCTATGGTCTTGGATACGGTCACGGCTACGGCTATGGCGGCTACGGATACGGCGGCCATGGATACGGTCACGGACCCTTCGCCATTACCACAGTCACCAAGACTGCCCACGTCGCTCCTGCCCGCGGTGAGCTGCAGCATTCCTGTATTTTTTTTGGGGGGGGGGGGGCACGCTGGTTTTAATTATAGACGAAGCGTTATAACATTTCTGTCGTCTATTTTCTAAGTTTTTTTAGTGTTTTCGTCCATGATATTCAGTAACCTTTCATGTTACGTCCGAGCTTAGTTACGTAAAAAGTAGTGTTGTGATTAAACTTCACGAATGAAATTGTTGAATCTTCATATGTTGCGTGAGTATAATTTTTCATGAGGTTAGCACCCCGTGGCAGGAAATTATCAAAACTAAGGTTAAATAGATTTAGGTGTCTGCTCTGAAGGACCGTCTTTTACATTTCCGCTATCAGTCCCTACGCGGAAATGTGAATGCATAGTTGTTGGCCTCCTTCCTGAATAATGTGCAATTTTTTCTTGGACATGGACCATGAAATATTCAGCATCTTGTCTAAAACTTGCAGACTTGTCTATGCTCTCCAAGGATGTGTTGGGTTGGAGGTCAATAGGAGAGGCCTTCCGGCTGATGATAATGGCACTGACGATGAATATGCGTCATGTTATTAGATTATAACGACGACTTCAACTCTTGGATTGGCACAACGTGGTCCTTAAAGCAAGCAATAGTGACGAAGAGCACATAAAATACGGCATCACCGGGAACATGTATGAAGCCCTTAAGACTTCATGGGCGAAACAAAAATTCAGCTACGGAGTGGTGTGGATTCGTGCTCCATAAGTAACGCAGTCTGCGAGCTTTCTTCTTGCACATTTGTTTAATTACACTACTTTTACATTTGCACGCTCGAAGAAAAGCATTCTCTGATTATTATTGCATCAATTATTCTAGCGAATATTTTTTGTCCCAACAATAATTGACACCGGTTGGCGATTGCTGACGTCTATTTTCACAAATTTCAGCTGTGGCTGTCGGCTATGGACACGGCTATGGTCTCGGCTACGGACACGGTCTTGGCTATGGCTATGGTGGTCTTGGTCATGGTGGCGTCGTGAAGGCTGTAGGCCTCGGCTATGGCCACGGATTTGGCTATGGTCATGGATACGGATATCATGGTTGAATCAGCAGTAATTATCAGGTGATTATGTTTGGGCACAGGTTAGTTTGTCGACCCAGCTATTTAACTTGCCATTGTATTATGAAGGGTTGTGATGCCACGTTTAAAAAAGCTGTTGAAGGCTAGTTAAGTCTAACACATGATAAACGATGCCTTCGCGTTAACTAAGTATTGACCTCCTTAAATAGCGCACTCAAAAGCTTCTATCAACAAATCGAGAAAACAGATTTTTTTAATGTACCTTAACAGGGCTTTATCTGCATAGATGATTAAGTAACAGGATTTGCGTCTTTGGGCGCCGCTAAAATTAGCGCCAGGTAATGCGTACCACAATGGCATTAGGCTACACACGACCCAGGGTGAAATTCGCAACTATGTAAAGAAGCAGAATGCAATGACCCTCACGTTCAGGCTACCTGGCTATTGCAGTCAGTGGGTCGCACCTTCTGAATGTTGAACGCCGAAATAGAACTTTTATATAAGGTTACAAGTGTGCAATCTCATATAAAATTTTAGACAGTGCCCGAATATATCGACAATAAATTCAGCAACGTTTAGCGACTCGGTTCCCTAGAACAATTTCACTCACAACATTCGTCTTCCTTTTCAGGAGAATGCTTCACCGAGCCAACGGAGCAGGCAAAAAAGCCATGTCGCGCAACAAGTGGGACCTCAAAAATAAACAACTTTATTTATTTACAGAGCTCTCTTGAATTACTATTTTTCTTACAAATCATGCTGGCTGCGCGCATCGTTTTTTTTTTTTTTTTTGTTTTATATGTTCCTTATCTGTGTGCTTATGGAGACCAAAGTTAGCACAGATGACTTCTCACAAAGCCGTCTGTAAGTGCTCTCTGCTCATTGTAGTGTCTCAATGTAAGTTTACAAAGTACAGAAAAAGTGCGTTCGGCACAGACAAATAATGACACCACTGGCGCTGTGGTGCCCCGCCCTATAGAAGGTGGAAAACACCGAGGGTAGTTGTTAAAAGTCTATAAGGAACAACAAAATGATGTTATGTCAGTGATTTTTCTTACATTTTCCCGTGTAGTACGCGCTGTTTCCTTACTTTGTTAACATGCTATAACAACTGTCCCGACGTTGATCCTTCCCTCAGTACAAATATGTCATAGTGCTGGCAGTTTCACATAACGAAGAACGCGAGCCATTCTCTGATATCCTGCAATACATTCATGCAAAATGACCAAATTTTGTTGCACCTTCATCATCATCCCCGTCATAATTTATTTAACGCTTAAGGGTCCCTCTAGGGACAATACAACAGAGGGCGGGGAGACAAGCAGTAAAAGTATGTCATGAGAAAAAATAAAGGAGCAGTACGAACACAAAACCAATAATAACGCGGCATCTGACAACCTATGTAAACAATATGTATAAATGGAAATGATAAAGCATAGCAACGTAGGTGTAGTGGTAATGTGCTTCGCAGTGTAAATGAGCTGTTAGCTGCTGTCTGAATTCGTACCAGTCACGCTATGCGACGATGACTTCGGGTAATCTATTCCATTCGTTGAAGAGGACAGGAAGAAATGATTTGTAAAGTGCGGTGGCTTTACCCAAAGTGCGTGGGGGCTTCTGGAGTTAAATAGGCGACATGAATAGCGGTTGGGAGGAAGCACTAATGGAGAGCCATTCAAGTCAGGAAAACTTTAATATAGCGTATGAAAGAAGCAGAGTGGAGAAAATGCGCGCTTGTCACCTAGGTTCAGCAACAGTAGAGACTCCGTATTACAGGAGACGCTGCATATGTTATCGCATTTTCACGTAATAAACCATGCAGCTCAACACTGAACAGATTCCAGCGTAATAACTAGGCAGGTATGTTCAAGGCTCCAAATAGAGGACACGTACTGAAGCTACGTGCGAAAGAACGAAGGTTACGCATGCTCTTTTACGGACTGTAAGGGGGGGGGAGGCATCACGTTTTTCTAATGTAACCAAGCTTATTCAATGCATTAGCCAAGCAATGTATGATAAGTTTCGACCACTTGAGAGCGCTAGAAATTAGACCGCCAATGTATCGGTATATGTCAAGATATAATATATCTCCGTTGAGGATAAACATTTGGCGTATTCTCAGTTGGATTGCTTGCGAGATGCGCGAGTCACTTTGCACTTGGTAACATGAGTCCACATCATCCAGAGTGAGCACCAGTTTTCAACTAAGCATAGGCTCTTTTGGCCGATGCGGTCGTGAATTGCAGCAAGAGTGGTTTCCTCCCTTCCGTTCTTCACATCGCTCCTCCTCACCCACACTTCCCCTTCCCTCCCCTTTGCTATAATATACTACGTATGGCTGTGCTATGCTAGGAGTGCGTGGCACACAACCACGTTCAGTGGCGCATACATGCCTGAGATTTTTCGTCCCACGCCGTAATTAAATGTGTGCTCGCCTGTCGTCCGCTTGGAATCCGAGAAATTTCGCCTCGCTGTTCGTCCCCGAGGTCTCGCGCCGCGCATCCGTACAGCACGCCTTATGCCCTTACCTAAGTTTTTCGGACATTGTCGGCACGTTCGCGCGCACAGAAACAAGAAGTGTTGAACTTCAGATCATGCTAAAAATATCGTGCACGTGCAGGCAGCGAAAGCGGCAGGAGCTCACGGAGAGAATGGCAGTCGAAGCGTTAAAGACCGAAAGCGCAACGCGTTGGCGCAACGAAGGAATCTACGAAATAAAGACACAGGACGTTAAAAAAAAGAAAAATACTCAAACACACACAAGACATAATTGCGTCACTTTTGCTTTATTGTTATGTAGTTTGAAAAGATAAAACCACATATGCAAAGGTTACTGAATTTTCGCTTGACTACCAGCGTCCCGGCGACGCTTCATTTCCAGTGCCGAAACTGGCCGAAGTGTCCGACGCCTGGCTAGAACGTTGTCTCTCTGTGTTCGTGCTGCTGTCCAATTGTTGCAGAGCGTCTATTAAAACATCTGTTAACACGGCGCGTCTATTAACACGCCGCAGACTGCGGCGTCTCGTATCACTTCGTACACCGCCATTAGAGTGTCAGGATGGCTGGTATCGGTCATGTGGCTTCCTCGTTGATGGCACCGCCTTGTACGACTGATTCCACTGAGCACAAGTGCAGCTATAGGCTGGGAGACGGCGGCTTATGCTGGCGGGCAACCTGGAGAACAGGTTTCTGCCTCCTCGTCCAACAAAAATGGGGACGCCGTAGCAGCAGCAGCGAGTAGCAAATAGTCCTTGTGTCGCCTCAACGTTCAAGGTCCTTTGGATGTCTGCACCTTGACACTGGCCCCATCCGCCATCTTGGCCCGCTCCTGACATTGCGCACTAAAACTCGCTCACTTGGAACACAGTATGATCGTTATTTTTCCGCATGATTTCTGGAACCGACTTGGGCTGATAGTGAGCGCTAAAGCGAGCTTCAGTTGCGACAAGCGAGCGCACAGCTGACCAACAAGGAAAAGATAAGACGGTGCCTCAAGTGTCGCCGCCTGCGCAGTGTTCCGATACGCCATCAAGCATGTCAACAAAGTCTCCGTTGCAGGATTTTTGCGTAGGGCATTTCTTACGGTGAATTCACCTCTCAGCCTGATCGTTGCTGCTCGAGCGATAAGCAGATGTGAAAACCTGTCGTGCGGCATGCCCGTTCATAAACATCTTAAGCTTGGTCGACTGAACCATAGAGTTTCTTAAAATTACCTAGAGGGAAAACTGGAGCTGCGAGCTGTTGTACGCATGGAAATGCTGGGATATGTGAGATTCGGACTTGGTACGGTTTGGCATCGTTCACGAACAGCCCAGACGCCTTGAAGACGCGTCACTATTTCTATTTTACGCGTTCCAGAAATAATACGAGAAAAATCGTTTTGCTCTTTAGTGTCCCTTTAACGGCGTGCTTATTTCCTGTAACAAATGGCTAATGTCCCTTAAGCCTTATAAATGCAAGGTCCTGTTCTTCTCCTGCCGCCACAGCCCCATCGTTTCCAATATTAGTACGTCCGGAGGACTCACCTGGTGCTTCACATGCCCTGGTGGCTGATGTGAATGGTTCGTTTGTTGTGATCACAGAAAACATGTTTGCCAGAAAACGTCGTCTTGGCAGCAGACAAGAACCTAAGAAAATGGTGGTGAAACCTGGTGAGCTTAAGAAAAAGACTATTAGATTATTCGGCTACCTCATGTTATGCAAGCTTTCGGCCACAGTGAATAATGGGAGCGGTCTCCTTGTTTGCGCAGTTTTTCACCGTGAAGGCACAAAAGCCTGGTGAGCCATTTCGTCTTGTCATTTCGGAGCATGGGACGTAGCAATAAGCCTTCTCGGGTTTTCTGCAGAAGCACCTATCTTCGTTGTGTATGGCGGATCCGTTGAGGGTAAAGAACTCATTCGAAGTCATCAGGTTTCTCGCCATTGACGGTTCCCCACCTGTGTCGGGGTTCAGTGTCGACGTGAATGGCTTATTTTACTCGTTGCCGCACGATAAGCTGCTACACTACGAAAGGTACTGCATGCAGGACGACAATAATGGGTCTATGTTGCAGAACATGTATGGCGTTTCATAGGAGCGTTTGGGGACTTTGGTCGTTTTACTTGGCCTCTGCAGTAATTGGATGAAAAGATGGTGTCCACACACAGAATAGTGGTGTGTGTATAGGCTTGTCAGTAGCGCCATGTATGAAATATATTAAAGCAGAATGGACGCGAACTTCAGTCGGGCTTGGCGGATATCGCGATTAAAACATTTGGATATGTTAATGATTATGCTCTCCTCCTTGATTTGTACCTGTGTATTTACATGTTTGCAAAGAGCAGAATGAACAAGGACAGATGAGAGCAAGCAACTCAGGCGCTGACTTCAAATAAATTTGATTAGCGAAAACGCTCTCAATATTTACACAAGATATGAACATGAAAAATCGCACAACCTATTGCGTCACAGCCAGATAAGCAATTTCCTCTTTGGTGAGGGCAACAGATGGCACGCTTATGCAGAAGTCACCAGCTGTTATTGTTTATCAGCTTCTATGATTTCACGTGTAAGCCGCTCACAATCTTTCGCGACAACGATGTAATTTTCAAAGTCCGGTTTACAACGGCAATATCTGCAGTAAATGCCGAGATAACCTCGAACGGCTTTGTTTACATGATAGTAATGCTCCCTTGATCGCTCGTTCAGGCATATGCCCTTTTGGTAGACAGCCCACGGGATCAAGTGCATTTAGCGGGGTCAGGTAAACAACACCCAGTGCGCATGCTACACACTGCCTCCTGTGGTTTGTTGTGCAAATGTTCCTCCGTGTGGTTTGAGTACTCTGCTCTGTAACCGCGTGAATGCTCATCTAACAAAGAAACGAGCCGCTTGAAGAATTCCCCTTCTTTCGTACCTTCATAACGAGGGCTTCGCCCCGGCAGATTCAAAGCCTTAGGTAGCCGGTGAGGGTTTATCGGTCAGCCGTCACTTCGTGTGAAAAGCATGTGCCACGTGACGCCCTCTGGAAGACGGCGAGTGTTCCACTCAAATTGGAAGATTGGGCCAGTTGGTGATTCATTATTGAAGCATACTGCGCGGTGGACAACACGGACAACAAGAAGACGGGGACAAGCGCTTGTCCCCGCCTTTGGTTGTCCGTGTTGTACACCGCGCAGTATACTGCGAGTGTTCCACACTCGCCGCCTGGGCTTCGAGTAGCACTGGCTAACACTCGCAGTGATTAAGAACACAAATACCCTACAAAGTCGACGAGGGAGCGCACTCCGCCACAGCCTATTTGATGCAGCATTGGACGCCTAATTCGAAGGTTGTGGGTTCAGATCCCCCAACGGAGACGGTGTTGTTTTGTCCACTTTAATTCCTTTCAATTTAGGCCAAAATCATTACATTACAGGTAAAGAAGCAACAATTATTTCCAGTGTCCTTTCCTTAGCGTAAGTGTCTGTTGGTTTCATTAGTTGTATCTAACAACGAAACGAATTAACAGGGGGTGATAGCACCCCCACAAGAAAAGGGTCCTTTGAGCCAAGGGCTTCTAGAGGAGCGTAGGAACCAACTGGCTAACGTTCCTTATTTGCACCATATTTCGCACCGCTTCAGGAAAGTTAATGTTGTGTCAGCGTGGGTTCATGCGAAAGAAGGAGCAGACAAGTTTCCTAAGAGCGAGTGAGGTTTATTGCCACATGTTCATCGTTGCGTGGCCCGGTGCCGATAAGCCACGAGCAGGATGTGGCGCGTGTATTTTATTCGTTTCGCGCGCCTGCGCATTATCGACTTGATCATGTGTGACGCTCGGCCAGACACCACAGTTAACGCCAAGTACGGCGTCAGTGTTGTATTCTCGGCCAAGAACAAGCCTGAAAGGTTATGTGCTGCGGTGGAGAGAAGAGTTGGGCGTTGGGAATACGCTTGCGCAGTTTGGAAGGGCGTGGTTCATGAGGTGCCCCTCTCCTGCGACAAATGTCACATAGATCAAACTGGGCGTTGCCGTTGCCTCAACAACCGCCTCATGGACCATAGAGTATTGTTGAAAGGGCAGCCATCTTCTTAATTAGCGCTGCATTGTCCTACGTGTTCGTGCACTCCCCACGGGTCTGGTGGCTTTAGAGATAGGACAGCACGGGAGATTCCCGATGCATTCTTCATACACAAGGCGGGTAACAAGTGTACCGCACAACCGTCGCTAACATTGTAAAAAACTGGCATCGGGTAATTGTAGGGCCACCTTAAATAGTCATTGCGCCTGTTGGTTTCTTGCGCCTGTTGGTGTCCTTGGATCCAGTAGAATCAATACGACAAAGTAGAGGACGTGCAAAACGGAAGCTTTTTATTCTTCCGACGTTTCAGCCGGGGACCGGCCTTCATCAGGCCTTCATCAGCCCTGATGAAGGCCGGTGCCCGGCTGAAACGTCGGAAGAATAAAGTTTTCGTTTTGCACGTCCTCTACTTCGTCGCATGTATATATATACATACATACATACATACATACATACATACATACATACATACATACATACATACATACATACATACATACTACATACGTACATACATACATACATACATACGGACGACGACGAATGGAGGGGACCTTTACTTACGAGGAGCTTCGTCGGCGGCGAATGATAGTCGCACAGTTTCGAATGAAGTGCCGAAAGTAGGCACACAGTCCTACGAAACTGCGCAGTTCTTTGACGGACGTAGATTTGGGGCACTCGGTCACGTCCCGAAGCTTGGCTGGATCGGGAACAATTCCGTCATTGGACACGACGTAGGCGAGTATTGTCACCTGCTGTGCTGCAAATCGGCACTTCTTTAGATTCAAGTGCAGACCAACGTCGCTCAAAGGCGTCAACACATGCCGCAGGCGTTGAAGATGCGTGGAGATGTCTGGAGCGAAAACGACGCCGTCGTCCAGGTAGCACAAGCACGTGTGCCATTTCAGGTTGCGCAGAACAGTATACATCATGCGCTCAAAGGTGGCGGGCATATTACACAGCCCAACGGCATGACGTTGAATTCGTACAAGCCGTCGGGCGTGACAAAGGCGGTCTTCGGTCGAGCGTCATCAGCCATGGGTACCTGCCAGTACCCTGAGCGCAAATCGATAGATGAAAAGAATTCTGCTCCTTCTAGGCTGTCAATCGCGTCGTCTATTCGCGGTAGTGGATACACGTCCTTACGAGTGATCTTGTTGAGTCGTCGGTAGTCCACACAGAACCGCACAGAACCGTCCTTCTTCGCAACAAGAAGGACAGGAGACGCCCAGGGGCTGTTAGGGGGTCGTATAACATCGCCTCGAAGCACGTCATCGACTTGCTCGTTGATTACGCGGCGTTCTGTGGGAGAGACGCAATATGGACATCGCCGCAGAGGCGGTTGGGCGCCAGTGTCGATGCGATGCGTAACGGTGGACGTGCGGCCGAGAGAAGTTTGAGCGACATCGAAAGAAGCGCGAAATTATTCCAAGAGGCCCAGAAGCGGGCAACGCTGGACCGGCGTAAGGTTGTCAGCAATGGAAGAAGCAAATATATCAGCGGGCGATGAACCAGACGTGGAAACAGCACTGAGCGTACTGGAACTGGGGCAGTGCGTGTCATCTGGTTCGTCCATAACTTGTGCGTCTTCGAGGGGTTCATCGTTTCCGAGACATTCTCCTCGCACCAACGTAACACTGCACGGAGACGGGTTGATAACAAAAATTGACGTGCACGGCCGCGAAAGGCACCAGCAAGCCTTTCCTCGTGCAAAAATGGTCAGATGGCGAGAGGAGTGCAGCGGTGGCGGAGAGACTGACGCAGCAGACGGACACCGCCGTTGACGAGTTTGCAGGCATTTTGGTGTCGTCTGTGACGAGTGCCTTGGTCGCAGCCGATGGACTACTGTCTGATGGCGTCAAATGAGAGAATGGTGAGACCTCTATTTTGGCTGGTGCGCAATGACTCACGGCGTCGTGGTGGGAGAGAAAATCCCATCCTAGGATGGTGTCGTGAGAGCAGGCAGGAATTATGACCAATTCGATGGCGTACAGAGCATCCTTATTCATGACGCGGGCTGTGCACACCGCTGTAGGGTGAATACTTTGGGCGTTGGCTGTACGGAGGGAGAGCCCGGAAAGTGGCGTCGTCACTTTCGCAGTAATCGGCTAAGTTTGGCATTAATAACGGATACGGCGGCTCCATTGTCGATAAGGGCACAGGCGCGAACACCGTCCACAAGCACGTCTAACACGTTCGATGGGCTTCGCTGAGGGCTTTCGCAGTTCGATAGCGTCGCAGCCCTTGCCTCGTGGACTGCGACGTCTAGTTTTCCTGGTCACGTGGGACCGGACGTGGCCGCATCGGTGACACTGAGCGGCGTCGTGGTGACGGCGAATGGTGGATAGATGGAGCTGGGCGAGACGACGGTGACATAGACGGCGGTGACTCGTAATACGGGTGGCTTGACTGGCTGGGGATGTTAAGGCGACACGAGGCGGCTGCACGCGATTGCAATAGCGGGCGACATGACCGGCGCAACCACACGCGAAGCAGATCGGGTGATTGTCGGAAGTGCGCCATCGGTTCGCTGGGGTAGGTCCCATCCATGGCGCATGACGCGGTGGACGAGGCGTCAGCTGATACGACGGCATGTTGGGCTGCATTGGTGACCTAGGTATGACGTCGCCAAACGCAGCCGGCACACTCGCTTCGAAGGCCTGAGGTCTGGCGACGGCTTCGGCGTAAGGAAGTGGGGCAACCACAGGGATCGCTTGGGGTGACCTGGCTAAAACTTGTGCGTAACTGAGCGACGCAGGCGCCGGAGGGGGCTGGTGGTATTCCGGCATGACCTCCGCGATTTCCTGCTGAATAGCGCGGCGTAAGGGAGGCAGCAGCGTGGTCGACGGCTTTTCAACATGCTGCGGGGGAGGGAAGGCCAGTAGAGAGAACTGCCAGGCAACTTCCTCGCGCACGAATGACTTGATCTCGGCGAGCAAGGCGGACTGATCAGAAATGGCCAACAGGCCAGCGAGATGGGCGTCGCGTGATGGAGGTCGACGGGTCAGCAACCGCTGCCGGCGCAGCTCCTCGTAGCTTTGGCAGAGCGTGATCACCTCGGCCACAGTATGAGGGTTCTTGGCGAGCAGCATAATGAAGACATCGTCGTCGATACCTTTCATAACATTGCGGATCTTGTCATACTCAGGCATTGCTGCGTCGGCTTTCTTGCACAAGTCCAGGACGTCTTCTATGTAGCTGGTAAAAGACTCACCGGCTTGCAGTTTGCGAACGGCAGGGTGGCCAAACCCGTCGATGATGGCGGTCTTGACAGCTGACCACGTGGAGAAATCGGTGGCGTGGTTGTTGTACCACAGGTCCGCCACACCCGCGAGGTAGACAACCAGGTTGCTGAGTTTGCCTGCCTCGTCCCATTTATTGGGTACGCTCACACGCTCGTACATCGCAAGCCAGTCCTCAACGTCGGTCCCATCCGCGCCGGTGAAAATAGGAGGGTTGCGGATGCGGGGGACGCCGGGGCATGTGATCGTTGTGGGAGGAGGCGTTTGCTGAGCAGCGTCTTGAGGCATGGTAGTTGGTAGGGTACGGGATCTAAGCTCAAGGGGCATCGAATGGGAGCACAGCACCTCCACCAATTTTTTGGGGTGTTTATTTGACGACAGTTGGCGACGATGCGCGATAGCGACAGTCAAGGCAAAAACACGGACTCGGAGCGCGAGCGCGAAGAGCCACAGAGGACGACTCACTTGAAGGCTATAGAGAACGCAACCCATTACTCATCTCAAAGGCTTTGCTACAGCACATATATATATTGTTTGATTTTCAATAAGAGAGACAGCAAGAAGAAAAAGGCCGGGAGATCAGGCGAGCGCCCGGTTTGCTACCCTGATCTGGGGATAGCGGAATGGAGACTGGAAAGTGAAAGAGAGACAGAAGACTAGCACTGCACGCACACAGGCGCACAAACGGTCACTCAGGCCGGTGTTTCCCTGATCTAAGTGACTTCAGCACTGTAGCATCCGATTGCTAATTCACGACATTTGAGAGGACCGTGGGCGAGCCAAGGCCGTTACTGAAGCGCTGAAAACATTTCATAAAAAACTCCAGCAGTTCCAACGCTGTTCCAGCTGTCTGAGTATTTAGCTTATTTAAACGTATAGTTGGTTGGTTGGTTGGTTGGTTGGTTGAAAAACTTTATTTGGGTCGTGCAAGGCGCGCGTCAGCGCGCAGCGGGCGACTCCCACGTCGGGACCGTCAGAACAAGCCTGTCGGCCGCTCCGCGGGCCTACTGGACGGCCCAGAGTTGGTCAACCAGGAGGGAGGTGCGGAGGGCCGCCTCCCAGCTGGCCGAAGCAGTATCGGGGTTAGTGTGCGCATGAGTATAGGCGATGCGCAAAGCGCCGACGACGCCATCTGCCGCCACGGCTCGGAAGCGCTGATGTGTCCCGGCGAGCAGTGTTCCCGCGAGCGTCTACGCGAGTACACGGATTAATGTGTTTTCATCGTGATTTAACGACTCTGTCGGGCCTCAGCGATGTCGAAAAATAACTGCGGCGTTGTCGGCTGCTCAAACACACAGAAAAAAGCGCCAGGAACTCACTTCTACAGGTTTCCGGTGCCATTTCATGAGCGAGAGCGACGGCGGCGGTGGATTGTGGCTGTACGACGTAGAAGGTAAGCAATCGCGTTTTTTTTGCGGCACTGTTAGCACGATTACCATGTTTTTATTTCTCCATTTATGTCGCTACGACCTCAGCGAGCGCTACTACGTTTACACTTGGTCGCCTCGCCTGCATTGTAGACGCTACAATGCACATGAGGCTGTTATTACTGATAAGGCGCGATGCCCAGGCTCTCTTGAAAAACGAATGGCGCGAAGCGCAATGCCAGAGAATTGGGGGCAGGTGACGGCTCCTTTACAAAAGCGCCGTGGATTCACACGTGTGCTGCACGAAATCGGCTGCATTCTACCCAGGGGCGTAGCCAGAAATTTTTTTTCGGGGGGAGGGGGGTGCAACCATACGTTATGTATGTTCGTGCGTGCGTTTGTATGTGTGCGTGTATATATACGCAAGCAAAACTGAACAATTTCGGGGTGGTGAACCCCCCAACCCCTTGACTACGCCCCTGATTCTACCTAATGATGCCACTGGAATGCGATCACCGGTGCCTGCGTACGGCTCACAAAGGAGGTGGCTGGAGAGGATCCACTGAGAGGATCCCATGGCATGTCGGTAACGCGATAACGCAGACGCTGCGTGGCGGCACAAGCGGCGCTTCTGCAACCCGACCGCGCTCGCCCACTCCCTAAAAAAAGGAAAAAAGAAAGAACATAAACAAGAAGCAGCTCAATTCGCTTAAGAAATGTCGAAATAATACGAGAACGCCTGCTTTCACTTATAGACAACAAAATATATTTTTTTCAGCGAAATTACAAGGGGTCGACGGACATGCACCGACTTTCTTATCTGAACACACACAGCCCCAGCAAATACGTAGCCAAGCTGCTGTGACAAGCTAGGTGACCACCAGCTCCGCAGTGACTCAGTCCCGCGCCACTAGCACAAGCTGCCGAGATATTTTTTCACAAGTTTATCGTGCTGGTTTCAAAGTTTTACCAACGCTGACCCATCGCGTGGCCGCACCCGTGAAATCCACGCGTCGGTGCGACAGCGCTCCCTCAAAGTATACTGTATAAACACATGCCACGTAAACGAAGCTACTGTGTCGAGAAAAAAACGTTGGTTCATGCGTCAACGCATGCAGGCATTAGTGATCGGGACGTTATAAAGAAAGCGGTGTACTTACGATGAGCTCCACTTCGTAGGGAAGTTTGTTGACGCTTGTCTGTGGCAAACACTTGGCGCCTATGGTGACCTTGTCGCCTATAGGCGCTGCGCATCGCGTATAGTGTCCAGAAGAAATCGAAGCAATGACCCTGTCTTTCTCGGGCAAGTCATGGGGTACCAGCGCTGTCGCTGACTCGGTAAGTGTATGCTGCGACCATTGTAGTCGCTGTCTGTGGATTGTGCTGTGGCTTTGACTGTGACTATGGCTCTGGCTGTGGCTCTTACTGCGGGCTTGGTAGTGCCGACCATGCTTCTGTGTCAGTGTACTCTGGCGCGTTCTTGTCCTGAGAAATCGACTTGGACGAGTCTGGTCTAGGAAGCAGCGGAGGAGGTGGCACCTGTGAATTGCGCTTCACAGGGTTCCTTGAACAGCTACGGCATCGACAACGTCGCTTTCTGACGAAAGCGACGGCTTCCAAACTAAACGAACGGTCTCGCACCATCTGCTTTAGGACCTCTTTTTCCCTCAGTATCTTGGGGCAGTCATTTGACGAAGCATCATGGGAGCCGAGGCAATTACGGCACTTGAGGACCGTGACAGCGCAGGAGTCTGTAGGTGGGTGCTTCGGCGCAGTGCGAGCAAATTATCGTGTTCTGACACACGCCGCTCACGTGTCCAAACCTGATAAATTTGTGGCATTGAAATGGCCTTCGAATGAACAGTCGCACAGGATGCCGCAAGTGGCCTACAATGACATTCGACGGCAGAGGTTCACCCTTGAAATTATAGTTTTACACAGCGGAATGTGCCTGTGCTAGACATATGTATTATAGTGGTGCCGCCTACCACTGACTTCACCAGAATGGGCAAGTTTGTGCTGGAAGCATATACGTCCACATAGTCGATGACACCACTTACACGTGATGTCATCACCACTGCGCAGTGGAACGTAGGAGAGCCTTTTATGCCATCAATTTCCGTAATTTCGCTGAATGTGGTCAGTGCAGTCTCATGTGCAACGTCGATAGCCAGAACATTATTTCGTGAGTTGACTCTCACGTCCCTTGCTTCGTTTGGCATCGTCGCTTAGAGAAGCATCGAGACCGACTGTCTGCTTAGCCTCCTCAGGTTGTCAGTAGCGAGTTCTGGTAGGAAAACTAGCAGCTGTTCCATGTACGAATACAACCGACGAGCGAAGTTCCTTAAGAAAATTACACCATCTCCCGCTAAAGGGGACCATGAGGCGATGCGAAGCCGGAGCACTTGCACGATCGCGTTCCATTGGTGTTCGTTGGGCATGCTACCGACCTCGCGTCGTGGAACGCGAAGAGGGACGCTACGCGCGTCGTATCTTCCATCTAGCCTGGCCGTTAATTCTCACAGGGCGAGCGGGGAACGCGGTCGACAGGCGGGCGAGAGGGGGCAGCTTTGGAGAGGAGAGTGAAGGGGAGGGGACGCGCATGCGCTCGAGCTCATCGCGGCGTTGTGCAGGAGAATTTCGGCATGTCTAGCCCGCGTTTCAGAGGAAGAGTGGAAAGGGGAGGGGAGAGGGGGAGAAGGAAAGTGGAGAGGGGAAGGGGAGAGGGTGAGTGGAGAGGGGAAAGGGAGAGGGGTAGACAACAGGGGGAATGGTGATGGGGAGTGGAGAGGAGGTGTGTGGAGAGGTTATGCGCATGCGCAGTAAGGGTGGCCACGCCGCACACCGCCACCGGATGCAGCTCGACCATAAGATACTTTGCATCTAAAATCACAACAGCTCCCGCTAAAGGGGACCATGAGGCGATGCGAAGCAGTGTTTCGGCATGTAGAGCCCGCGTTTCAGAGGCGGAGTGGTGAGGGGGAATGGGGAGAGGGGAGTGGAGAGAGAGAAATGGGAGGGGTGGGGAGAATGGGTAGGGTAGTGGAGAGGGGTAGTTGAGAGGGGGAAATGAGAGGCGGAGGAAAGGGGCGAGGGGGAGGGGGAAAGGGGAGGGTGGTGGAGAGGGAAAGTGGAGAGGGGGCATGCGAGGGGGGGGGGGAAGGGGGCGGGAAGGGGAGTGGTGATTTGGAGAGGGGGAGGGGAAAGGGAAAGGAGGAAGGAGAGGGTTCGCGCATGCGCAGTAAGGTAGTCACGCCGCACACCACCACCACCGGATTGAACTCCGCTATAAGATGCTTCACATCTAAAACTGCGCCATCTCCGCTAAAGGGACCATGAGGCGATGCGAAAGTAGCGGTTCGGCATGTCGAGCCCATGTTGCATCCGCGGCAGTTTCCCGCCGACGTTGCCGTTTGCGCTGGGCTTCGCTGGCCTGGAGCTCGGAGTCCGTTTGCCGACGTTTACGTTGCGCTTCGGCACATCGAGCCTGCCGCTGCTCCGCGATCTCGGCAGGCGTTAAGGTATTCGTCGAACTTTTTTGGGGCAGCGCTAAGGAACACATGGACAAAGACACATAGTAGACGCCACGGGCGCTTTGTCTTTGTACTGTGTCCTTAGCGCTATCCCAAACAAGTTCCACGATGAACCAGCTCGCCCACATCAAAGTTTTGCTAGTTAAGGTATCACTGCAACTGGCGCCGACGTTGACGTTCGAACTCATGACACCGGCGCAGTGACTGAGCGTGTGTACGACCTAACGTGAGCCTTTTAACTAAACGAGGGAAGAGGGGGACGGGGAGTGGAGAGGAGGATGGGAGAGGGGGAGGGGGTGGGAGTGGGGAGGTGGAGAAGGAGTGGATAGGAGTGAGAGCGGGAGGGGAGAGGGGTAGTGGAGAGTTGGTGTGTGGAGAGGGTTTGAGCATGCGCAGTAAGTTTGGTCACGCCGCATACCGGATTGAACTCCGCCATAACACGCTTCGGATCTAAAATGGGACGCAAAGGACTATAGAAGAACCGACATTTGGGCGAGTTGGATTGCGTTAAACATGGTGAGTGGTTTTCCGCGCAAACGACGACACAGCGCTGGTGTTCGTGTTCTTTCTTCTCTGTGTATTCGTCGTTTGCGCTGAAAACCACTCATCATGTTTACAAAGGACTATGCCTGATCTCGCTGCTGGCTTTCATGAAGGCGGTAGGGTGCGGACCGGGTGGGAAGAGCGTCTGCTGCGCTCGGTGGCGGGAACGACTGAGCAATTGAGTGCGGTGCGCGCAGAGTAGAGGGACAGGTTAGAGATGGGTGAGAGCGATTATGAGGCAGGAGCTCCGACGGCGGCGACGGAATGCCGCGCGCGCTCATTAGTCTTTTTGTGCCGGCGCTGGGTAAAGAGAGCGTCCGCTATACACGGCGACAACTTTTCTTGACAGCACTGTAGCAGTTAGAGAACCGAACAGCATGCCTGCTACCGCGCCAGAAAATGGTACTTAAGTTTACTGATAAGTTTCTCATTTGCCGTGTTGAAATAAATACTTTATTTATTATGAGACTCAAACTGTTGCTGCAAGTCGTAGGTAAAATAAAATTATTGTTCACTTTGCAAGAATGCCTTCTTTTTCTTCCATTTCTTAGACAGCACCACCTTTTCAGCACGCCCGTTTTCCAAAGTAAACATGGCGTCCATGACGTAACAGATCAATGTGGCCGCAAACGCGCTGTTTAGTTCTCCAAGAAAAATATACTAATATGACACTAAAACGTGCACTGAACTATCGAAATGTTCTCCCATTAACATTTTTCTTGTATATAATTCTCCAAATGAGTTAACGATGCGAGCGAGGAAAGCCTAAAATCAGCCGCAAGCTACCGTACTACTTGCGGAGCAACACGAATGTGCGGAAGCCCCGCCTCCGTAGCCTTCACTCCACTGTCAAGATAAGTTGTTGCCCAGTATACTACCTTCGACAAAGCACCCGTGGTGCGCTAGAATGGTGGTTGTCATTTCACAATCCACGATAAAGGAGGTCAAAGTGAAGACGACCATTATATTCAGTTGTGCACAGAGTTTACTTCTTTTAACCTCGAATTTCTGGTGAGCTAGAACCAAACTGCTCAACGCCTAAACATTTTTTCTTAAGTCAGCGGCCACTGCAAACCAAAGCGATGCTTAAGAGAAGCGAGCTTCAACGGCGACGGCGGGGGGCGGGCCTAAGAAGCTTCGCTGCTAGAAAACTTGGAGGAAGCTTGAGCTTCGCCTTCAAGAGTAGAACGCAATAGTGTAATCGGGCCCGTGCGCATCGCCTTCTCAATTGCTAGCCTGGCTACGGTTGTCGGTTGATGCCTCAACCTTGCCGAAAGGAAACGAACGTCTGTGCGCGTAACATTGGCGGTTTGAAACTATGCTAGAATGCTTACTGTAAGGACAATTGCGAAGTGCCCACTGCACCATATTTCTTCCTTTTGCGAATCGGCGAACGGTCCACTACGCGTCCTTAAGGGAACACGCGAACCAACGCAGGTGATCACTTTGTTGATGCTTTTCCTGATGAGGATGACTAAACGTTTTGTAATGGCTGGGCATTTAAACCAGCCACTCATTGCGCAATTCACATGTTTTGATGCCTGGCGCAATTCTACGCACTTCCCTCGAAATATTACATGCGTTATGGAGACTCCTCCCACTAAATGACATTCATATAGTGTTTTTTTTCTGAACCAGTTTCAAGCAATGACGTGGCTCTGTGGTAGAACTAGCCTATGGCTATGGGTCCACGCAGTGTATGCAAACTTTCTGTAAAAAAATGTGAGAAATCAAATTCAAGTCAATTCAACATCTGCTTGTCTTCTCACTCACGGACAACGCTGATTTTGTAGCGTTAGCTACACCTGCCTAGCCAGAGCAGGTTTCGCGGGGGGTCATCATGAGCCGTGCTGCGCATGCGCGCGCGACTCGCCCGCTGCTGCTCTGCGCATTCGAGGGGGGGTGACGTCGTAGCCATGGCGCGCGCAGCTATTAGATGCGAAGTATCTTAAGGCGGAGCTCAATCTGGTGGTGGTGTGCGGCGTGACCACCCTTACTGCGCATGCGCATACACTCTCCACACGCCTCCTCTCCACTCCCCCTCACCATTCCCCCTGCCCATTACCCTCTCCCATTACCCCTCTCCGCTTTCCCTCTCCCCTACCCTCTCCACTTCCCCTCTCCCCTCCCCCTTTCACTCTTCCTCTGAAAACGCTTGCTACACATGCCGAAATTCTCTCCTGCGCAACGCCGCGATGAGCTCGAGCGCATGCGCGTCCCCTCCCCTTCTCTCTCCTCTCCTACGCTGCCCCCTCTCGCCCGCCTGTCGACCGCGTTCCCCGCTCGCCCTGTGAGAATTAACGGCCAGGCTAGATGGAAGATACGACGCGCGTAGCGTCGCTCTTCGCGTTCCACGACTCGAGCTCGGTAGCATGCCCAACGAACGCCAACGGAACGCGATCGTGCAAGTGCTCCGGCTTCGCGTCTACTCATGGTCCCCTTTAGTGGGAGATGGTGTATTCGCCTTCGCTGTGCAGTCGCCGTCTAACAGTGCGCTGGTGCTGCTTGATAGCGCCTCTGACTGGCGTTTGCAGGTGAGTAACGCCATGGAGAAGGAGAGCGGAAATGCTGCTCAACGGCGCAGAAGAGCCGAGAAGCTTATGTCATCGGATCCCGAAGTAGTTGCCTGGCAATCAGCGCTTCAGCGTAAGAAGAATAAACAGAGGAACGCTAAACGTGCTGCGGAAAGCTAAACGTGCTGCGGAAATTTGGAAAGCTCAGAATAATCAGCTGAACCTTTCCTAACGCTATGTATATCCTGGCATAGCCGAGCTAAGCCACTGCAAATTTTTTTCGCTCGCAAGCAACGACGCCGCCACCGACTTCGAGCACGGAATTTCCGCAAAATGAGCTCTTTAACGCTATCTCGTTAACAATAATCGGTCTCCAGAGAGCGCACTCCGCTCCACAGCGCTGCGGTCAGCGACGAAACCGGTGTCTACTCGCTCACCAGTGAAGACTGGTTCCATGACGACTTGCAGCTCGTACGAAGCCATAAGGCGAAGCGAAGAAACACCGGGTGCTCCCTGTTTTCAGACAAGTCAACATTGAAATCGACTCAGAAGACCGCAGTCAATACGATTGGTTTTCAATAAACATTCAGTTGTAAGTGAGCGCTCGTGTTGTGGCCCTCCTCTCCTTGTCCTCGTTATTTGTGCGCTTTTTTTTTTCATTATGCCATACAAACTCCCCCAACAGTCCATTTTCGTGCGTTATATTGCCGGGTTGACAATTTACTCTGTCGTGGAGGCGATCGGGGGCCGCCCTTCGGTCATCTGGGAGGGGCCTCTCCGGACTACTTAAAGGAGTACAGACACAAAACTTTTAGCTCTTTTACTTTTTAATGAATAGAGTAGCTAACAAGCCACTTATCACGGCTGGAAACCGCATTGGCTCGTGCGTGCGACATTTAATTATTTTGTGGCGAAGCAATTGGTACTTTTTAACGGTTGCGCTCTCCAGCGGCTCCTAGTGGGTCGTCCTCTTCTAAACGCCGCTCGCGCTCGGAGCCCGTGCCTTTGCCTTAACTGTCGCCATAGCGCATTGTCGACGAGTGCCGTCCAATAAACAGCTTAACAAATTGGTGGAGAGTGCTGTGCTCCCATTCAATGTCCCTGGAGCTTCGCTCCCGTACTCTGCCATCTACCATGCCTCAAGATGCCGCTCAGCAAACGCCGCCTCCCACACCGACCACATGTCCCGGTGCCCCACGCATCCGCGATCCACCTATCTCCACTGGCGCCGATGGCACCGACGTGGAGGACTGCCTCGCAATTTACGAGCGCGTGAGCGTACCCAACAAATGGGGACGAAGTAGGCAAGTTGAGCAAATTGCTCTTCTAACCTCGCGGGAGTAGCAAGCTTGTGGTGCAACAACCACGCGTCTGATTTTGCGACTTGGTCGGATTTCAAGACCGCCGTCATCACGTTTTTGGCCGCCCAGCAGTTCGTAAACTGCAAGCAGAACAACGCTTACGCGAACTAGCTCAGCAGGCCGGTGAATCTTTCACCAGTTATAACGAAGACGTCCTGGACTTGTGTAAGAAAGCCAACGGCACCATGTCCGAGTCTGACAAGATCCGGAACAATATGAAGAGCATTGACGACGATGCCTTCACCATGTTGCTCGCCAAAAAGCCTTCCACCGTGGCCGAGGTCATAACACTGTGCGAGAGCTTCGAGGAGCTCCGCCGGTAACGTTCGATGACCCGTCGTTCTCCATCACGCGACGAAGAGCTTGCTGGCTTGGCGGCCATACCTGACCAGGACCACGCTGCTGGCAGAAGTGAAGGCATTCGTGCGCGAGGAAATCGCACGCTAGTTCTCTTCCTGGCCTTCGCCCACTCGCCGCACGTTCAACAGTCGTCGACGACCTTCTTCCTCCCCTCCGACGAGCG
Source organism: Rhipicephalus sanguineus (assembly GCF_013339695.2). Taxonomy (NCBI): domain Eukaryota; kingdom Metazoa; phylum Arthropoda; class Arachnida; order Ixodida; family Ixodidae; genus Rhipicephalus; species Rhipicephalus sanguineus. The sequence continues at coordinate 35,286 of NW_023614687.1, forward strand.
ATTGAGCAGGAAATCGCGGAGGTGATGCCTGAGTACCACCAGCGACCTCCGGCTACCTGTGCCACAAGAGTTACGCTCAAGTTGTCGCGAGGATGCACCAGGCAATCCCTGCGGCTGCACCATTGAGTTACGCCGAAGCCGCCGCTAGACCAACGTCCTTCGAAACGGGCGTGCCGGCTACGTATGCTGCCGTCATCCCTCGGCCCCGACTGCAACCGACCTTGCAGTCATTTCAGCAGCCGCCCCGTAAATTGGCGGTTCTGTGTAGCTACCGAACGCTCAACAAGATCACTCGGAAGGATGTTTATCCTCTGCCGCGAATCAACGACGCGATTGACAGCCTCCGAGGAGCAGAATACTTTTCATCTCTCGATTTGCGCTCGGGAGTACTGGCAAGTACCCATGGCTGATGACGCTCGACCGAAGACAGCCTTTGTCACGCCCGACGGCTTGTACGAGTTCAAACGTCATGCCGTTTGTCTGTGCAATGCGCCCGCGACCTTCGAGCGCATGATGGACACCGTTCGGCGCGACTTGAAATGGCACCGTGCTTGTGTTACCTCGACGACGTCATCGTTTCCGCTCCGGACTTCTCCACGCATCTTCAACGTCTGCGGCATGTTTTGACGCGTTTGAGCAACGCCGGCCTCCAACTGAATCTGAAGAAGTGCCGATTTGCAGCACGGCAGCTGACAATCCTAGGCTACGTCGTGTCCAAGGACGGAATCCTTCCCGATCCGGCTAAGCTTCGGGCCGTGGTCGAATTTCCCAAACATACGTCCGTCAAAGAACTGCGCAGTTTCGTAGGACTGTGCTCCTAGTTTTCGACGTTTCATACGCAACTTTGCCACCATCATATCGCCGCTGACGAAGCTCCTTGGGAGTAACGGGCCCCTACATTCGTGGTCGTCCGAATGCGACGATACGTTCGCAAAGCTCCGTCGTTTGTTCACGTCTCCTCCCATACTACGTCACTACGACCTTACGGCTTCAACGGAGGTACACACGGACGCCAGCGGTGTAGGCATCGGCGCTGTTCTTGCGCAACACAAACCAGGGTTCCCCAAATATGTCGTAGCCTACCCAAGTCGTACGCGTACTAGAGCCAAGACCAATTACACCGTCGCGGAAAAAGAGTGTCTGGCGATCATCTGGGCCCTTACAAAATTCTGACATTCGTATGGTCGCTCACTTGATGTCGTCACCGATCACCACGCGCTATGCTCGCTGTCGTCATTGAAGGATCCCTCGGACCATCTCGCCCGCTGGGCACTTCGCCTGCAAGACTACGACATCCGCGTGCTGTACCGCAACGGACGCCAGCATGCTGACGCCGACGCCCTCTCGCGCTCCCCCTTGCCTGACGACAATGCCTCCTGCTCAGTATCTCACATTGCTGTTTCTTCTATCGATGTTCACACCATCGCTACCGAGCAGCGCAAGAATAAATGGATCGCCTCGCTGAAAGAGAGAAATGTTTTAATGAAAAGCTGGAGATGTTTTCTGGAGTAGCATGTCAGCCTCGCTGATAGACTTGCTCACTGATCCGTCGGCAACACCAATCACTCGCGCGTTGCGTCGTCAAGCCCACCATTTCGCCATTCTTGACGACCTACTGCACCGACGCAATTACAACGCCAACGGCCGCCAGTGGCTCCTTGTGATACCCCGAAGTCTGCGTGCTGAAATATGCGAGTCCTTCCACTCTGATCCGCAGTGCGCGCACTCTGGTGTATCCAAAACTTACTACCGCATTCGACAACGATACTTCTGGTGAGGGAAGTACCGCTACGTGCAGAAGTTCGTCCGCTCCTGCCTCGATTGCCAACGCCAAAAAGCTTCAACGCACGTGTCACCAGTCAGTCTACAACCGTTACCTTGCCCTAACCGTCCGTTTGGGCGCGTGGGCATCGTATTGTATGGACCACTTCATCTGACGTCGGCTGGTAACCGTTGGGCCATCGTCGCCGTTGACCATCTAATGCGATACGACGAAACCGCTGCCGTCCCGAGCGGCTACAGCGCGCGATGTTGCCTCCTTCCTGCTACACCGATTCATGCTGCGTCATGGTCCACCCCAGGAGCGTCTCAGCGATCGAGGCCGTGTCTTCTTGTCGGAAGTCGTCGAAGCCATTCTCAAAGAGTGCCATGCTATTCACCGCAAAACTACTGCTTACCACCCGCAGACGAATGGCCAAACCGAACGCTTTAACCGCACGCTCGGCGACATGCTCTCAATGTACTGTCGCCGCTGATGACACAAATTGGGATGCCATTCTGCCCTTCGTCACCTACGCTTATAATACCGCCCCTATAAACGCTACTGGTTTTTCACCCTTCTTCCTGTTGTACGGAAGGCACTCATTCGCACACCATTCACACGATACTACCCTACAAGCCGGATCCATCTGATTGTGCGCCTATTTCTGACACAGCCAGGCTTGCCGAATGAGTGTCCGAGGCTATGCAAAGACCTTTACAACGCACGAACAAGAGCGGCAGAAGAGCCTTCGCGGATCAGCACCACCACTTCTGAGTCGACAGTTCCTCTCCTGGAGCGCTCGTATGATCTCTCGGTCCCCTACCACTGCAACGGCCTCTCTTCAAAACTACTGCCGAATACGAGGGCCCTACCGGGTCGTCGAGCGCACATCCCCGGTCAACTACCTGGTCGAACCCATCGAACCACCTTTGGACATGCGCCGTCGAGGGCGCGAGATAGTCAAGGTGGAGCGCCTCAAGGCCTACTACGACCCACTCATAGTAACGAGCTGTTAGGTCGCCGGACGGCTCCCTTTTCGTACCCGGGGTACTGTGGCGCAGCCAATTGGTACTGTTTATCGGTTGCGCTCTCCAGAGGATCCTAGTGGGTCGTCCTCTTCTAAACGCCGCTCGCGCTCGGAGCCCGTGCCTTTGCCTTGACTGTCGCCATAGCGCATTGTCGCCGAGTGCCGTCCAATAAACAGCTTAACACTTCGGAGACTTTTTTTGCACCCAGTCGCAGTTTCCATTACAGAGAGCACCGACTGAGGGGGGACCCAGAGTGGTTTGCGTGTTAACACAGCTCGCTGCGTTAGCACACGAAACCACCTGCACATGGGCAGCTGCGTTTACAACTCTTTTGAACAAATGCTTCCAGGGTGCCGCTATGATCCCCTCTGGGATGTTATAAATATGTGTGACTCCCCGTTCCCAAAATGCGCTGCCGAGGCAACGACGTCAGCCTTCGTACTCCCCTTCAAGTTCGTAAAGGAGGTCTTGCCGTTGACAATGTCTCCTATGAAAAAGCACTCGCAAGGAGCGTGGTAGCCAACATAAACTCATGGTGCAGGTTATATACATTCAAAACAAGTTGGTATTAATGTCATGCGGTTGGGCGTTTCGCGTGCAGTTGCGCGACAAGCACTTTAAAATTAATTTAAAATGAATTCTAGGCTATATTACCATCGATAATTTAACTATAATGTGTGTTTGTCACACAAAAGTCACAAGGTATCTCGTCTTAAAAAGTTTTGTCAGTACGCCTTCAAAGGAGCGTCGACACGGTCACCCAACAATTTGCCGTTTTTGGCGAAAATTAGAAGCAGAGGGTCTGATGTACTGTATGTATATGAAAAATGACTGTAAAGGAATCTTTCAGTGCAAAATGAGCCCTAGAAGTCGCCGGCTAAAACTCCCCCACCGCTGCGACCGCCACTCTTGCCATGGCGTGTGTGGCGTCATGTACACTCACAGATGTAGAGGGAGTACTGCAAGAATAGAGCGACTGTATTACTCTCGCCAGAATTCTTCAACGCCGTGGGGGAGTAGTGGAGAGTTAGCCGCGGAACTTACTCTTTCCTTGAAGGTAGAATAAAAGAGACCGCGAACCCCCTGCTACACAGATAGAGTTCCCAATCCACAGAACTGCCGCCCCGACGCAGCGTGAACAGGGTCAAGAACTCCCTCCTAAGCAGACGGAGTACAAACTAGCGCAAGCTTCTGGCAGCGATATATAACTGCCTCTTTACCATAATCCTCCGAGCGTACACGCCACAGATGTCACTTTAATGTGCAAGTTGATAGGATAGTTTTCACTAATAAGAAAAGAAAGTGTTTGTGGTTGTAAACCTTTGGCTTCTCAAATGCCAAAAGAGGCAGCTTTGAAGCCTCGAACATCGACAACTTCTAACGCATCGCCAACTTAGTTTACGACACAAACTAATTGCCACTGGAATAAGGTCGACACTGAAGCATTATTGTAATAAAAAAAGAAGAGCAAAAAAAAACGTCTCGCAGGAGTAATCGAACCTGCCACCACTACGGTCTCTACCACTACGCCATGCTTTTTTTTTCCTTTATTGCCGGTTTATTAACGTCACATGTGCAACAATAACACACACCACTTACAGTAATACACAATGCTACAAGAATGTGCCAAGATGAAAAAAAAATAAATTACGGGACTGGCTTTCTTTAAAATTCTTAAGGTGTGCCAGAGGTTCAACCCTGACCAGCCACTCAGGAACAAAGTCTTGTTGTTGGAGCACATATATGAATTGAACAATGCTCTCACGAAAAAGCACACGTGCAGTTCGCCTGTCAGGGTCGCAGTGAAATCCGGCCATTCTCGCCCGCTATAAGCAGTGGAGGCCAAGGAAGCCTAATGAGGTCAAAAGGCATCCCATCCTCGTTTTCTATCTGCAAAAACCTGATCCCAAGTGGATGCAGAGGAAA
>NW_023614688.1:0-23448 GCF_013339695.2 Rhipicephalus sanguineus
TAGTGTAGACGGACGCTGTGGAGTATATAACACATTTTTGATTGACGCTGCGAAAATGTATCAACAAGATACAAGTCAGAGAAAACGTCGTATACCTTGGTGGAATGAAGAATGTAGGGAAGCAAGGACAAAAGAGAATAAAGCTTGGGGATTACTTCGTGACCATCCAACACAGCTTGAGAACCATGTTAATTTCAAGAAAACCGAGTCTCATGGCAGGCGAGTGCGACAACAGGCGAGGAGAGAAAGCTGGCAAAGTATATAGCTAACGGATAAAAGTAAGGTGTGGTGTAGCATAAACAAATTAAACAGCAGGGAAAACACAAACATTACCCTCAGTAAATACCGAAGGCAATACAATAGAAGACCACGCAGACTTTCGGGGTGAACACTTTCAACATATTTCTAGTGCATCGCATTAAAAACCCGACTTTCTTTAAGTTCAAAGAATACGCCGAGCGGGAACGCCTTGAACGAAAGTGCACACAGGGTGAAGCCTACAACCGTCCGTTTAAAGTAGCCGAACTGAAGGCCGCTCTGAGTTCCGGCAACAACTCAGCACCAGGTGGTGATGCATGAAATGATCAAGAACATACACCCTGAAGCACTAGATGCACTTCTATCCTTTACAACACGATGTGGAAATTTGGGTACATTCGAAAAAGAAGCCATTATCATTCCAGTACATAAAGAAGGCAAAGGTCCGTCCTTGACCAGCAGCTATAGGCCAATAGCACTAACAAGATGCTTATGCAAACTCTATGAAAAAACGATAATGCCGTGAATAATATAGTCGAAAGCAATGACCTATTAGACCCACTTCAGTGTGGCTTCAGGGAGGGTCGGTCAACACTAGACCACCTTGTTCGCACTAAGGGAATAATTAGAGATGTCTTTATCAATAAACAGTTTCTTCTTTCCGTATTTCTCGACCTCGAGAATGCCTATGACACAGCGTGGCAATTTGGAATCCTCAAATGACTCTGCGCGTTGGTTGTACATGGAACCATTTCAAAGGAATAGAAAGTTGCCTTCTAATCGCACTTTGTGCGTTAGAGAGGGAAATCTCCTGTCGCAACCATTTACTCAAGAAACTGGGTGCCGCAAGGGGCGTGCTTGCACGCTATTCATTCTGAAAATCAACTCCCTTCCTACGGTGATCCTTCTCGCAATGTTTTACTGTGTATATGTTGATGACGTCCATATAGGCTTTAAATCATCTAACCTCTCAATCTATGAGCGACAAGTTCAGCTTGGCCTGAAGAAAGTAGCAAAGTGGGCAATTGAAAACGGTTTTAAGATAAACCGCTTTAAAAGCTCGTGTGTTTTTTAACAGAAAAAAAGGCCTTGTATCGGATCCTGAGGTTATGCTGGATGGACAACAAATACAGATCAACAAAGAACACAAGTTTCTAGGTGTCCTGCACTCAAAACTGTCCTTCCTGCCTCAAATCAAACACCGTGCTACGTGACGCCAACAGGCGGAAAAAAAAGTGCTCCACACTCATGTCATGGCTACTGGCGGCGCTGACTGACGCTCCCACGTTTAAATACACATATATACCCCATAAAGTGGACGGGGGCATGGCCGCCGCAGTAGTTCAGTTGGTAGAGCATCGGACACGTTATTCGAAGGTCGCAGGTTCGGTCCCTGCCCGCGGCAAGCTATCTTTTCGTCCACTTTTCTTACTTCACATTTACATTATATTTACTACTAATAACGTCCCCTATACTTTCCTTGGCGTTATTGTCTGATAGTGCTCATTAATGTTGTGTATACCAAAGAAAAACGAGCCCTTCAAATTTCCACTTCTTACCATAAAACGAAATGCCTTAAAACAATGAATATCCTAAAAGTACTCTCACACACTGGAAGCGATAGGAGGTGCTTAATGGATCCGTACAGGTTTGGAACCCCGCTGCGGTGGTCTAGTAATTATCGCTGCTGACCCGCAGGTCGCAGCGGTTGCATTTTCGATGGAGGCGAAAATGTTTGAGGCTCGTGTACCTAGATTTAGGTGCACGTTAAAGGTGGTCGAATCAAAAAGGAGCCCTACACTACGGCGTCTGTCATAATCATATCGTGGTTTTGGGACGTTAAACCCCAGACATTATTTTATGTACAGGTTTGGACGACGGCAGTGTGGTCTATCACTCTGCCGCACCAAGTGCGCTGAAAGTGCTTGTTCCAATTCAGCATTTGGGCATCCTCCTAGTCACTAGCGCCTTCAGGAGGAGCCCTGTAGAAAGCCTCTACGTTGAACCGAACGAGTGGTTGCTCCACCTGGAAAGATCGTACATGTATTTTGTATATTTTCTAAAGGTCAACGCAGACAAGGAGCATCCCTCACACTCTGTTGTCAATGTCCAGTTCTCCCTCTTTCATAACCGTCATTCGGTGAGACACCCTACTCAATTCGCATAAGGGGCCTAACTGAGGAAATGGGTCTCCATGAACATCTCTAATGCTCCACTGTATATCTGCCACCATGGCAGTGGCAGCTGATAGCATGTGTGCATCCTTCGAGGAAGTTACGAAACACGCGCCTATTGCACATATCCATACATACTGCCTCGAACCGTAGCACAAGTACACTTGGCCGGATTCTTTACAGATGCCGCAAAGTCTAACACTACCGTGACTTACGCAGCGGTTGGTCCATCCTTTTCAGATGCCGGCGTTCTGCACCCGAACACAACATCTTCACTGCAGAGGCATACGCGATATTTGCGGCCGTCAAACACAATAAACAACTAAGGCTATCAAGTGCAGTAATATACAACGTTTCCCCCTAAGCGTGGTGAAAGATATGAAACTCCGAAAAAGCTCAAAAACCCTGTCCTTGTCTCGATCTACTCACTCTTATGCACGGCATACGCACTCAACACACCATATCATAGTGTGTTGGGTGCCAGGAAACAGGGTTGTCGGAACGAAAATGTTTTTCGTTTCGGTTTCAGTTTCGTTCCACCGCCATAAGTTCCGTTTCCGTTTCTGTTCCGCAACGAAAAAAAAATGTTCCGTAAAGGTTCGTAACGTTTTTTTATTTGTATTGAAAGAATTTGAAGTAAAGGTAACCATAAAAAAAACATTAGATTTGTGATGTACTTACTGCCCTCCTCTTAATTAAAGAGGGACCAGGGGTAAAATACGTTCTTCAGGGGAGCGAAAGTAACTGTACCACGAACTTCTACAACTTCTACCAACCAGTATTTTCAAAGTCATAGTATTTTTTTTCTCAAAGACATAAAGCGATTTTTTTTTAGTGGGCTCAATGCTTTTTTTTCAAGGGATTGAGCACGATATCAGAAGCAGTACGTCATTGGCTGTACCTCTGATGTGCGAGACCACTGTTATGATAAAAAGATCGCCAGGCCTACGCGGAACGCGCAGCACACGTCACAGCGAAAGCTGGAAGAGCGGCCTTTCTAGAGCCCGTTGTACACTCTCTTGGGACAACTAATATAAGTAGACGTGCAAGGTACCCCACTAAGTCATAAATCATCGTAATTGTTCTGAAGTAGCGATCTTCCACTATGCCATTTTTCGTCATTCTTCGGAGAGTCCTGGTACCCGCTCCACATCTGTAATGCATTATGTGAACTTTGTGCTGTGTCTGATGATGATGAAGAAATATGGACTGAGCACTTTGCAGTGGGTGGGAAGCAGTGTTGCCGGAAGGTGCCATTAATTTTTAGAATAACAGACGAGCGAGCTAGTTGGTACGTATTCATTCTAAAAGAGACAGGGCGTGCAAACACGGACACAAGAAGAGAACAGGACACCACAAACGCCGACTAACAAACTGAAGAGACGCACAACGGCTGAAAGAAATAAGGCACGAAAACTTATCTGCGCATGCACAGGCAACCGGCGAACCTATCAATCCGGCACGCGTGGCGGTCTCAACTGGGCAAACTCTATTCTTAGAAAAACCATGAAAAGTTCTAGCACGGACCAAGCAAATAGCAATTAAAGAAGCCAAGGAGGCAGGATTGTTCCGATAAGTAGGAGAACCCGGAAAACGGGCTCGAGTAACTAGAAATGAAGCTTAGACTAACAGAGAGCTGCAGCTAGTTGGTACGTAGTTCATTCTAAAAAGAGCAGGGCGTGCAAACACGGACACAAGAAGAGAACAGGACACCACAAACGCCGACTATACAACCGAAGAGACGCACTACACGGCTGAAAAGAAAGAAGGCACGAAAACGTATCTGCGCATGCCCATGCAACCGGCGAACCTATCAATCCGGCACGGTGGCGGTCTCCTTGGCTCCTGCCTCCTTGGCTTCTTTAATTGCTATTTTCTTGGTCCGTGCTAGAACTTTTTCATGTTTTCTAAGAATAGAGTTTTGCCCAGTGAGACCGCCACCGACGTGCCGGATTGATAGGTTCGCCGGTTGCATGGGCATGCGCAGATAAGTTTTCGTGCCTTCTTTCTTTTCAGCCGTTGTGAGTCTCTTCAGTTGTTAGTCGGCGTTTGTGGTGTCCTGTTCTCTTCTTGTGTCTGTATTTGCACGCCCTGTCTCTTTTTAGAATGAATACGTACCAACTAGCTCAGCTCTCTGTTATTCTAAGCTTCATTTCTAGTACTCTGAGCCTTTTTCCGTGTTCTCCTACTTATCTGAACAATCCTGCCTCCTTGGCTTCTTTAATTGCTATTTGCTTGGTCCGTGCTAGAACTTTTTCATGGTTTTCTAAGAATAGAGTTTGCCCAGTTGAGACCGCCACGCGTGCCGGATTGATAGGTTCGCCGGTTGCATGGGCATGCGCAGATAAGTTTTCGCACCTTCTTTCTTTTCAGCCGTTTGTGCGTCTCTTCCAGTTGTAGTCGGCCGGTTTGTGGTGTCCTGTTCTCTTCTTGTGTCCGTGTTTGCACGCCTTGTCTCTTTTTAGAATGCCCTTAATTCTATCCCAGTTCCATTCCGGGGAATTAGAACTTGCCGGATTTCTATTCCTTTCAGTTCCTCGGAATGAAAAAAATTACACCATCTCCCGCTAAAGGGGACCATGAGGCGATGCGAAGGCGGAGCACTTGCCCGATCGCGTTCCGTTGGCGTTCGTGGGCATGCTACCGACCTCGCGTCGTGGAACGCGAAAGAGGGACGCTACGCGGCGTCGTATCTTCCAGCCTGGCCGTTAAATCTCACAGGACGAGCGGGGAACGCGGTCGGACAGGCGGGCGAGAGGGGGGCAGCGTAGGAGAGGAGGGAGAAGGGGAGGGGAACGCGCGTGCGCTCGAGCTCATCGCGGCGTTGCGCAGGAGAGAATTCGGCATGTCTAGCCCGACGTTTCAGAGGAAGAATGGAAAGGGGAGGGGATAGGGGGAGTGGAGAGGGAAAGTGGGCGGGGAAGGGGGAGAGGAGAGTGCGAGACGGGGTATGTGAGAGGGAAAGTGGAAGAGGGAAGGCGGATGAGGGTGAGTGGAGAGGTGTGTGGAGAGGGTATGCGCATGCGCAGAAAGGGTGGTCACGCCGCACACCACCACCACCACCACCACCACCACCGGATTGAGCTCCGCCCTTAAGATACTTCGCATCTAAAAACTTAGCCCATTCCACTCCGGGAATGGCCGGGCAGTCAATTCCATTACTGTAATTCCTCAACGTAGAGAGGCATCTTGATAGTTTTATTCGTAGTTACGAATCAACGCCCCATAAAGCTGATGTCATCAGATGCATTAAGAACTGCAATAGTACGCAAAACACGTTACTAAGGTCGAGGGATAGTAGCTTGGTGACATATCACGTGCAGTACAACCACCCTCCTAATTCACATAGGGGCAGTTCTCCCGCTACCTATAGTATTTGCGTGGTCAGCATGTTTGAACGAATGGTGGTGTTTTATTATTGTTTAAGCTTAAATGTGTTAATGCTAAAATAACGACATAGCGTATTTTTATGCTGACAAAAGTATTATTCAAGAAGACTGAGCAGTATTGCTACTCGTCTGGAGCGGTCGTGAATATGGAGAAAATTAAGATTTGGTTAATGGGGAACAAAACCCTCTAGATCTGCTGGTATTAGTTGGAACAGTACACCGCTCGGGCAGGATGTGCCTTTCCATCGAATGAGGAACACTGGGCCACACTGCTCGTCAGCACTCACGCTTGCCAAGAGCGCCTCGCAAGCATGGATGGGGTGAGGAGAACTTTCTGTGTTCGCCTGTGTGCAGGTATGCAATGTCTTCCTTGTCGCAAAGGATATTTACGTGTGTCAGGTACTAAACTGCTTGTGAGATAAAGATCAGGCTGTGCATAGAGTATTCGCCAGTTTTATGGGGGGGAGGGGGTGTCAGTGGGAACCTACGCGCAGGGGTACTTTTTTTCTACCTTCGGTATCTACTGGGATAATGCATTTGTTTGTACACTGACTGATGCCTCGGTTTGTAGTATGCGCGTTGCTTATAAATGTGCCGTGCTTGTAATCAGCCAAGCCATTTTAAAAATACTGCTTTATTGTGAATTTCGAGGCTCTGATTTACTAATGTTTGAAGTTGGAAAAACAGCACGGAGGCGAAAACGTGCTCTATTTTCGGAAAAAGGCGTAATTCAATTCCCATTCTATTCCGTGTAAAAGGCGCTTAATTCCATTCCCATTCCATTCCTCCAAGCGTTCCCGCCATTCTATTCCGGGGTAGCGAAAATGTGGAATGATTCTGGAGTCATTCCAGTTATGGTGAGGCAACTCCGCAACACTGGTGGGAAGCATTAAACCACAGACTCTTTGCGCTATTAGCATTGCGTGATGACTGGTTGTTATTTTACTCTTCTGCCACGCTATATTACATATGCTAACACCATTTATTGCCCGACATGACGCCTGTATAGAGTATTTTTGCGAAGGAGTAGGAAGCAGCAGCGTGGCACTGTGGTGGAAGACCCGACTACCACGCAGAGAGCGCGGGTTAAAATCCCATCCAATAGAACAAATTTGCTTCTCATTTAATTTTTTTCTTATATCACGCGATAGCGGTCACGGACACCGGCGGCGGCGGACAACTATGGCGTCAAATCAGCTGTTGTGATCTCATGACAGCTTTCGCTGTAACAAACTTCAGCGCCACAATGCCCTCTCCACTTTGGCCTGCGTGATAGGCGCGCAAAAGTCCACTTGCGTTAATATAAACATCTCCAGTTGCCACTGTTTTCACTTTTCGCACAATTTCAACATATCTTTGCTTTGGAATTCCTGCCTGAAGTACGCGCTAATACCATACCATGAGATATGCTCACACTGCATGACCTCAGTTGCTCCGGATTGCCAAGTTTTCTCGTGAACTGAAAAACGATTGAAAAAAATTCGGTTTGACTCCGGAACGAAATAATAGATAAAGTTTCGGTTACGGTCTCGTTCCGGTCGAAAATATTGTTTTTTTTTTCGTTTTCGGTTTTCATTCCGTTCCGACACACACAGAATACACTCATGCCTTTTGTCCGGTGGTGATCCACCCATGTGCGAGAAATGTGGTGAACCCCTCACTGTCGTTCACATTCTCAATGAATGCAGTGAATTGGATCCTATTAGGAAAAAGGAATTCGCATTACCCTACCGAGAGCAAATACCACTTCATCCATCAATGTTCATCAGCAGAAATCCGCTTTTCAAACATAATTCATTGTTCGCGTTTTTAAAAGATGTGCATGGTTTTCAGGTGATATACCCAGCTAAACCGCAGGGCGACATCCGAACAGAGATCCCGTGACGCATTTCACGTCACCTGATGATTTCAATACTTATATGTTTTACGCACCTCTAGTGCTAAGATTTTTAGGCTTTTATACAGCCGCTTAACATGATCATTGTTCACATCCGTTACTATGAGAGTCACGTCAATTATCGTGTCCTGGCACTGTTTGGCCATTACTGGCCCTTGTGCCATTAAACAAAATATATCATCATCACGATGAGCTCGCGTTAGATCTCGAGCGGCGTAGGCGACGGCCGGCATCCGCCTTGCTAGGGCACGTGCTCATCTGTTTCCCTAACGGTGTGCGCCAACCTCTGCAGTCCTGTGTCCTTCCTCATGAAGTTCCTGCACAACCGTTTTTTAGCAAAGCGATCATACAGGGACGTCCTCCCGCCTGGAACGCGATGACGGCGCGCTACGCTTTCCTATGGTCGCAGGGCGTACCATGATATGCAATGTCATTTCTTTTCTTTCTTTTCTCTGCAAGTCCGCACGAAACACACACCTTCATTTCCCCCATATCTTGCGAATAAACAAGAAATGGTTGAAAACCCATTTCTTGTTTCATTTCAGTGAATTCAATGGCCCTTTTCTCAGCAGCCCTGGAGGCAAGCGAAGCTGGGCGTGGCGTGCTTGCCCTACTGAATGTCTCTCTCTCTTTATAATTCATTGTGCACTGTTCCGTCCTAACGTAAGCGTTGAGTTTTATTATAGGTAGCGGCCGTACGGGACGCTGTTTTCGGGCTGAATCGGCATGACGTCTTTCATGCGCTTTCCAGCGTTCGTCAGCTTGTAGAACGGCCCAACGAAAGGACCATGACGAGATCATGAAAACGTGGGTTAGGAATTCAATTTCATCCAAATCGAAATTTTCATGAAATGTGCACTTACTGATATCGACCTTACGCGTTGTCCGGCAGATTGCTTTTAGTCCGCCAACACGAACTGCTATTTGGATGAAACGCCCATAGCTAGTGCACTGCTTTCCAATAGTTTTTTTTTTTTTGCATCGTCGGTAGAACGCATTTGTGTTCAGTTCACACTGGCACGGCCGCTCAATCTCTCGCTTTTGGTGCGGCCCGCCGATTGGTCTCTGGAACAAAAGAGCGCGCGTGAAAGGAGAAGTTGACTGACTGGCCACGACGGGAGGTGAGGGCGCTGCATATCGGCGAGGCAACGGCCCTTGCACTTGCTTGCACCGCGTCGCGCGAAGGTGTAATGCCACAAATGCGCAAATAACTGCGCTCAGTACCTTTATAAATAAAATACACATTTAGTTGACACTGAAGTCGTAGTCGCTACGTAATAATCATCCACAATAGCATTATTATTACAATGCTGAGTTGCCGCACGCGCGAGAGCAAGACAAGGATCATGTGGCTCCTCGGTGCCTCAGCTAAAACTCGCCGCCTGCATCTAATTGAGCGCACGTATCGAGACCAATCCAAGAATTAATTGTTGGGCTAGTTAGTCGTGCATAACTGGCTTAGACATATTACCGCAAGCATATTAGACACGGCTTCACTTCTTACACAACGCCGGTCTGACGGCGCACATCTGATACACATGTGTCGTTTTTTTTATCTAGAAGAGCCAAGTCCACTTTAACTGTTACTGAGAAAAACGCAGTTTTATGCTACTGACAATATTGTGGGGCCTGCTCCAACAATTTTTTGCCAGTGTGCTCGTGTCACCAAAGTACCTGAAATCTATACTGCGGCTAAAATCCATATAGCCCACTATAGTCGGCATTCGGCAGTAAATTTGGATTTGGTTCTTATAGATAGTATAAAGATGTTTATTGGTGGACACTCGGCGAAGATGAATGACAGCGACAGTCAAGGCGGGGCCGACTCTGCACGAGGTGCGTTCTGTCGGAAGAGGGCAACCCACTAGAAGGGGCTGAAGAGGACGACCCACTTCAGAGTTCCAAGCAGATGGGGCGCAAAGCAGATGGGGCGGTTGTCGGAAGTGCGCCATCGGCTTGCCGGGCTAGGTCCCATCCATGTCGCAGGACGCGAGGGATGGGGTGGCTGCTGGTATGACTGCATGGTGGGTTGCAGTCGGGGCCTAGGGATGACGGCAGCATACGTAGCCGGCACGCCCGCTTCGAAGGACGGAGGTCAAGCGGCGGCTTCGGCGTAACTCAGTGGTGCAGCCGCAGGGATTGCCTGGTGCGTCCTGGCGACAACTTGATCGTAACTCTGTGGCGCAGGAGCCGGTGGTTGCTGGTGGTACTCAGGCATCACCTCCGCAATTTCCTGCTCAATAGCCCGGCGTAGGGGAGGCAGCAGTGTGGTTGACGGCTGTTCAACAGGCTGCGGGTGAGCGAAGGCCAGTAGAGAGAACTGGCGGGCAATCTCCTCGCCCACGAAGGACTTCATTTCGGCTAGCAGGTCGGAGTGGTCCGAAATGGCCGACATGCCAGCGAGATCGGCATCGCGTGATGGAGGTCGACGCGTCATGAGCCGCTGCCGGCGCAGCTCCTCGTAGCTGTGGCACAGTGTGATAACCTCAGCCACAGTGCAAGGGTTTTTAGCGAGCAGCATGGTGAAGTCATCGTCGTCGATGCCTTTCATGACGTTCCGGATCTTGTCAGACTCAGACATCGTCGCGTTGGCTTTCTTGCACAAGTCCAGGACGTCTTCAATGTAACTCGTGAAAGACTCGCTGGACTGCTGGGCGCGTTCACGTAAACGCTGTTCAGCTTGCAGCTTACGAACGGCAGGGCGGCCAAGCACGCCGACGATGGCGGTCTTGAAAGCGGACCACGTAGCGAAATCGGATGCGTGGTTGTTTACCATAGGCTTGCAACACCCGCGAGGTAAAAAACCAGGTTGCTTAGTTTGCCTGACTCGTCCCATTTATTGGGTACGCTGACAGGCTCGTAAATCGCGAGCCAGTCCTCGACGTCGGTGCCATCCGCGCCGGTGAAGACAGGAGGGTCGCGGATGCGGGGGACACCGGGACACGATGTCGGTGCAGGGGAAAGCGTTTGCTGGGCGGCATCTTCAGTCATGGTAGAGGGCACGGCCGGGATCGAAGCTCCAAGGCCATTGAATGCTGACCGTAGTTGTTTGAAGGGTACAGCACTCTCCACCAAATTATAAAGATGTTTATTGGCGGACACTCGGCGAAGATGAACGACAGCGACAGTCAAGGCGGGCCGACTCTGCACGAGGTGCGTTCTGTCCGAAGAGGGCACCCACTAAAGGGCCTGGAGGGACGACCCCCTTTAGAGTTCCAAGCTTCGCTACAATAGGAGCATTCATTGTGCTTGAATTAGCTCGTAAAATAAGTCTAAATCGTAGCGAATGAACTATATAGCAATGTTTTGCGACAAAATTATTACTATCTTGTGCTTCCGTCAGTGCTGTCCTTTGTTGGATGGGTGTAATAGCGATTACTATAGACTTGTAGATCGAGTGGTGCTTCCAGGCAAAAGGCGCGCCCATTCTGGACTCTTGGAAGCGTTTTCTTGTTCTTGGCGTCTAATGAACACCTCAGCTCTTTCTCTTCTTAGCTCGTCTGATGCCCACCATTTCGGATCACTTCTTCAAGGAATAGATCGGCGCCCTATATGCGTTGCTTGTCATTTGTCACCTGTTGTTATTCTTGTGGTTTTGTGTCGTATATATTTTCGTATTCTGCACAATCAACACCGTTGCAAGTTAAGGCTCGTCTTCGTGTGTCTCGTTGTCCTAGTCCTCATTTCGCGCTATAGCAATCATCTTGACAACCACTAGCCCAAGCCGCCGCCCTTCTAAACCATATCTTCATTTCAGTTCACTTCTATTTCAAATGTACCGTCTTGGAGTGAAGGAGTGAAAAAGGACAGACACTGTAGCGCAAAACTTGAAAAGAAACGCTTTCAAGAGGCAGAAAGAAGTAGGAAAGTCGGCCTCTTACTCATCATATTCGAGTTTTGCCAAACATCATGTCCTTGAGTATAAGTACCAACTCGCCCTAGAAAAACTGCTTGTGGAACGAACGCACAATAGTAAAGAAAGTAGAACACAAATGAAACAGGTTGGGTGCTGCTATGCTGATTGTTTTGGTCACAATTGTTGACGCCGAGCTGGTTTAGTTGATTTGACTCAGTCTGATTCATACATGTGCAGGGTATGGCTCATTTGTTATTCGAAGCTGCCTTTCAAGATCACGTTACGATGAAGAATTACACCCATTTTGATTACAATTGTTTTAAAAGTGAACGATACTTAGCTCGCTTTAAGCTCCCGTGAAATTTAACGCAGTTTTGGTTTGTGGAGTTGGGCTCTTCTTAAAATACGAAAAACGCCATACATACACATACAAAATATTATGCCTTAAGAGTGTATGTCGCAATAAAAAAATAAGCTTGACGAAAACAAGTGTTGTTCATAACTGTTTATCAGCAGGATAGGGTTCTTTATGTATATCGTTTCTTCACGCATGCGCATACAAGAATAAGGCAACACGTGTACATTAGAGGTGGTTGGGCATAAATTCAAATTAGAAGTCCAGCAAAGCAAGCCGAATTATAAGTGAGCCTTCTGTCCCTTTGCTGGACCCCTACTTTGAATACATGCTCAAACGCCTCTGATGTATACGTGCTACTTTATTCCTTTATGCGCATGCGTGACGAAAGATTATATATAAGGGACCCTTCCCGGCTAATAAAGATTGCGAGTAACGCTTGCCTTCTTCTTGTTTCCTGCGTTCGTCGTTTTATTCCTCGCGCTAATGTCTCGTCCAGTCATCTGCCTCAATTCCAGCTAAAGTGACTGCAGCCTATTCATAAAAGCGTCTCAACTGAAGCATGGCAAAACACTGAGAGCCACATGAAACTGCACCCCGCGCAGACTGCGGCCGAAGGGAGCTTTGCTGCGAGAAACCCCCGCGTCGCCGATAGCGAGCGCCATAGCCGACCCAGCGGGTTAAAAGGGAACTACCGCTTTCACAGGCGGAGAGCAACGGGCCGTGACGCTGGGCAAGCATCGGAACATGGCCTAGTAGTACGGTCCCTAGAACCGTACTAGTAGTCAAGGCGCGTGCTTTTGGACGGGCAGCCCGCGTTCATACCCCATCACCGGGAAGATAACTTATTTAGTGTTTATTTGTTTCATTTCTTTGATGCGCGCCCGCTGTGGGTGAGGAGTGTTTTTGGGTGAGTGCGTCACCTATTTTTTCCGCGGTGGTCGTTTTCTTGGAACACCAGCTGAACAGGTCAATCAATACATTTGAAAACACACTCTACTAATGTCATGCAAGCTTGCCGATGAGTTGTACTCACTGTATGCGCTGGTAGAAGAGCAGTCGGTCGTCAGCGTCAACCGATGACCAGGTGCGCAGGAGCGAGGTCCAGCGAAGGGCGTTCGTTTCATCGCCTTGCACGAGAGGGCGCAGTCGCACGAGTATCGACAGCGTCACTTGGTCCCCTCGGGACGAGTCCTGCGTTAATTGTTGAAGAAGTACGTGGCTTTGCGCATAACAATCGACCAGGTGAACTAAGCTGAACAGGGCATTAGTGTTCCCTTTGTTTCGAAACTAAACCTGCTGCCCGACGTAAAGAGAAACCCTGTGGGCGCTAGAACAATGTGCATCCTGCAGTGAAGACTTCAAGCGTGCCAACGTTTTCGGGACTTACCCGACTGTTTTGAGGAAAAGTGACCAACTGGTATTTGCTATTCTATATTCTTAACTCCATGTTCTTCCATGTTTTGTAGAGTGGCAAGTTTACGCGTCGAGGAGTGGCTCGGCCGCTGTGTTAAGTTTATGCTAAGACGCGCGTATTTACGTGCGATGATCTTTCTTTAAGAGAAATAAGCGGCTCTTCGCACAAGAAGAAAAGCATGCATGCAAATAAAGAATGCAATGAATGTTGTCCTTTCAAACGGACTACCGCATGCCTCTTGAGAGATTTGCCTCGGTGTCTATTTCACCTGCCTCTTTCGCAATGCGTTGCCAGCTATCATTTCTTTGCGTGTTCACTTCCACCCTGTTCCACATATAGGACCAGAAACTCGTGCACTGATACCCCGGTGTGCCTCCTGGCACTGTGGTAGCGTATGCATTCGAAGCAAGGTCTTCCCTTGATTAAGACGTGGATGCAGGGCAGCCAACGAGGCGTTGAAATATCTATGTGGCATTTAAACAGTTGTTAGGATATGCAAATGAGAGTGTGGGATGCCGTGTCGATGGAAGGACGCATCCCAACATAAAGCATAACGACTGTTTATTAGCGCAGTAGTAGCAGCGGGGCGAGCATACCGACGTTGCGCTCGAACGGTTAGCGAAGAAAGGAACACTTCCGAGCTTGGCAGCTTGGGTTTATAGGGACCGTCGGTGACGTAAGCCTCCGGTGACGCTGCGGTGGTGCTGTCCCTTATCGGAGGCGTGGTGCAGCATGCAGCCGTGTCACGCCGGTCTGGCTAGTGAAAGCTGTGCCGGTTTGTGTGCAGTGTGTCGCCACAAGAGCATCATTTGGCGCTAAGTATGCCACTCAGTTTGGTGTTACAGAGCTGTTTCTCAATCTTGCTACTTACGAACCCACCGACGACAAAGTGACGATATTGCGATCTCTGAGCAGAGTAGCCGAGTTCTGGCTCAAGTAGTGCGTTGCGTCGCCTGTGATATCGCAGCGGTTCTTGCGACCACTGCAGCCGCTACGACTCGCTGTGCCTTTGGCCCTGTCGTCCGGGGGTTGGTGTCTACTTCACTGTAGTTTGGGAGCGAACCACTGAAGCAGCTCGCTTGGCGCATTTTTGTGCGCATACGATAGTCTCGCACTTGGTCGGCACTAAGCTTGCGCCTACTCTCGCCTCACGATGTGGACGCGAGAGAATCAATTTTCTATTATAAATAGCTACCATGCGCCGTCTGATGAATCGGCCGCAAGGTATAGCGTAACCGCAGTCTCGAAAATATCCATCATCCCACCCTCTTGCAACGGTGAGCGCGTTTTGTTACGGAGCAGTAGCAGTGGACGAGTCCTCACCGAGAATGACAGAGCTAGTAGGTAAGCCTGCAAGACTGGGCGTGTAAACAGAGAAGATTTCAGAACTTCGGCGTTCGTGGTGTCCTGGCGTCTCTCCGTGTTTGCACGCTCAGTCTTTTAGAGTGAATCCTCCCCGAGCTGTCTTTTACAGCGAAAGCTGTTATGAGATCACAACAAGGGCCGTTTTAGGCGCCGTAGTTTTCCGCCGCCGCCGCCGGTGTTCGTAACCGCTATGGCTCGAAATAAGAAAAAGAACGAAATAAGAAAAAAATTCCAGGATAGAACGAGGTTCGAACCTGGGCCCTCTGTGTGGGAGCCCAGTATTGTAACTCTGAGCTATGCCGGTGCTTGAAACTGCTTTGCAAAAAGACCCTATACAGGCTCCATGTAGGGAAGTAACCACATTTACATATGTAATGTAGCGTGGTAGAAGAGTAAAATAACAACCAAGCGTCACAAAACGCAAATGTTGAATCTTGTTGAATGCTTCCAACCCATTAAAAAGGGCTCAGCATCAACAAACTGCGCAAAATGCCTTACGGGTGTTTAGCAGGTACCACGGTTCTGCACAGAATGACGAAAAATTGCATAGTGGCTGCTTCCCTACTTCACAAAAATTATGATGATTTATAGCGTAGTGGGTTCCTCGCAAGTGCACTTCTATTGGTTGCCAAGGAAGCCCATATGGCTCCCATGGTCCATTTCGTCAGGGTATCAATAACGTTAACTCCCTCTCTCTCTCTCTTTCACACGTTAACATGTGTTATAAAGCGTGAGAGTAACATAACGACTGGGCGTCACACAATCCGAATTAAGTAATTAGTGGGTCCATTAAAGCTTCCAACCCATTGCAAAAGGCTCAGTCATAACTCTTCAACGTCATCAGCCGTCGCCTCAAGAAACTGCACATAATGCCTTACAGATGGTACCTCGCTTCTCCACAGAATGATGAATGATGTCGTGATGGGTGCTTCCCAACTTCCCAAAAATTATGATTTGTGGCGTAGTGGGTACGTTGGTAGTGTACTTGTATCAGTAGCCACAAGAGAGCTTATAACGGGCTCCAGAAATGCCGCTCTTCGAGCTTTCTCTATGACTGTGCTGCGCTTTCCACGCAGGCCTGGCGTTTTTTTTTTTGTGACATGAAGACGACGTAGTTTGCGTGCCGTTTTTCTGCCCCACGCTGACCCATATCTCGCACAGAAAGAATAATAAAACGTGCCTCCTGACGACGGTCGCACTCCTGTCGCACATGAGATAACAGTAATTGCGCACAAAAGAACAAGTGTACCGATTAAACGTGGATGCAATGGTTAACACTACACCCAGTCTACACAGTATTCGCGGTAAAAGTATTTGAAAAACGTCATACACACGTGCTTACCACGACTGACCAATAATTCCCTAAAAATTCCCGATTGGTGTGCCACGTTGAATTAGTTATCTTGCTTTGCCAACTTGCCGCGACAATCTCTTGCACTGCGTTTAACACTTACATTGCAAGAAAGGGAAGAGGGACGTAGCGAAAGCAATCCGAGATTAAAGCATTCTCTCTATCACGCATACACGTGCCGAAACTGGGTTAGCAGGACGCAATGGGTGCCTGCGAATTTGCACCGTGGTTCTGGCGATCGCCATGTCACATGGCGTCACATCAAGTCGCTCTTGTTTGCCCTTTAACAAACGCGTTATCACATTAATGCGTTTTTTTACAGAAATGTGCCGTTTGTGCCACGTGTCCCTTTCTTGTAATTTACTGCCGAATAAAACTCAACGGAAAACAACCCGCCAATTAGCTCAATTATCGATCCTATCCCAATTAGCTCCTTTTATTGATTTACGGAGTTTACGTAATAAATGCGCCCACTGTGCTGTCATGTCTGGTACAGAATCCTGCTTTTTGCTAACCCTTGTTCACTTGTGACTCTCCTCAGGATTAACATTCCGCAGCATCACCCTTGTGATTAAGTGTGCGCCTGTTTTGAGGTTTCGGTAAAATCACCAACTTCCGAGTGACGTGCACTTCGTGGGATATGCGCATCTGACGACTGCTTTCCTGACGATAAAGATATCTGCAGTGTACGTGGGCCATCAAAAAGGGCGGAAAAATGAAGCTCGGCTGGAAAGAAATCTACCTCACAGTAGTGGTGCAAAAAGGCGGAGAATTTTACATTGAGCGAGCCTCGCTTTGGATCTGCTCGCAGCCAAAGTGCAAACAAACGACATGGGCTGCTTACGGTGCAGCTTAAAGAGCACAGAATTTTCAAGGCAAGATAGATAGACTCGTGTAGACACATCACAATCAACACTAAACGTAGCCTAGAACATATTCAAAATCAAGTGTACGCCGCGCTCAAAATGGTGCACCTCGCAACATCAGCTTCGTTCGAATATCAACGACCTCCTATGTCACGAGTTTGTGTTGACTGCCATTGTCCTTGCATGTGCTCACTGTCGCAGTTGTCAAAAGGGCGCTCACGTGCGCGCGTCATTGCTTTGTGTAGTCAGGTGAGCAACCCTGTTTACAAACCACCCTCTTCCCGCCTTTCCCGGAGTTCTCGGAAGTTGAAACTGTGATGGGTAGCTATAAGAGCGTTTCCTCCTAATTAGCCGTCGCGCGCTCAAGCAAACGAGGTTTCCAGCCACGATAACTGCGTCATTAGTTCATGGCACGGTGAAGCGACTCAACAGCGAGCAATGTGAAGCTCTTGTTCGAAATAAGAAACATTTAACCACCCCAAGGCGTCGAAGGATACCTCTTTTCGATGCCTCTTTGGTTTCTATAAGTTCTTGGACTCTTAGAGAACATTCAGGTTCTTCACAATTGAGTTTCAAATAACATGGGCTAGCACTAGACTGGTCGAAGGCGCCAAAAGAATTCTGGAATGGAATGCCCGATTTATTCTTTTGAAGGGAGGATTGTCTGAAAGCGTGTTTTTCGCTTTTTCGAGAAGGCGCATATGTCCTTATAACACTCCCTTGCAGGTTTATTTTAATAAAGCGATGTCGTTGATAGGACCAAGGTCACGAACGCCTCAATATCTCATTAGCTGAAAACAGAGAGAAAACTTTATTGACGGCACAACCAGGTCGTTGGAGTTAGCTTGCCGGTGGCTCGAAGGGTGGCGGCCAGTCGCTTGCCACGACCGTTTCGGCCCAGCTAATCGCTTCAGTGGTCAGTTGACGACAGGAGTGACTCCCACGCCTCGAGGGCAGTAATGTCTTTGGGATAAAACGGAAACTTGGGCCAGTTGGTTGTACTTCATATTTACCGGCAGCGCAACCACACACACGGCGAGAGAAAAGAAGCGAAACCGGTTGCGCTGCCGGTAAATGTGAAATATCTTTGGAGTTGGGTTCCCCTCGCATTCCTAAAGAATGTAATTTTAGGTAGCCTTCATGCAGTTGCAATGTTGGCAGTTTGGTTGAATTTCTCCTGGGTAAGCTTTCGACAGCCGATGAGTGCTGGGCAAATAATTTGTTTGAATTTGCCTCCTGTTCCCTTGTGATGTCTGTGTGCGGGGCCGCGTATGTTTTGCGGTTATCTCTATAATAAGCAGTAATTTCGTTACTTTAGCGACACAAGAGAAACAAAGTAGACGGGATGCACAGGGCGCTGACCTCACAACTGAGTTTCTCGAAAAAGAAACACGATTGCTTGTTAGGCTAAACATTGTCAATAGGATGCATTTGTCATTCCTGAAACATTGCCTCGCATATCTGATTATCTCTGTTGTTCAACTCTTTTGACAAGCCCATTTCCCTAGATGACAAGAAAGCTAACCCATCTTGGCCCGTGAGGCCACAAAAAAAATCGTATCTGTCGCTTCTATTAGCGCTGTGAGGCGACTCCTGCGTGCCTACATGGCGCATTGCAGTAATTCCCTCAGAAAAGCGACAACATAGGCTCTAGTACAAATTAGGACAAGCGCAGAAATAAAGCGCACGAATTGATGTAGTCCTCCGCGTTTGTAACGTCGCATGGCACAATTTTGTCGAAAAGTGAATGCGCGCCAGTTCTTGCCGCATCCTTCTCTCGTAACACTATGCGCTTGGTGATGTTATCCAACACTGTGCGAAATCTATGCGCCTGCGGCATTGACTTCTAATGGAACAAGAGGTCATGTTATTTTTCTTTTCTGCCCAAGTGTAGTGATGACGCCGTCGTGCCGTCTTGTCGCAGACATGGCTGCGTTCACAACGGGGCTTTTCGTAGTACCCCGCAGATCCCTAAACAATTTTGTGGATAGCCTGTCACTGGAGGAACTGCTAAGGGAACGTGTTTGGGCAAAACGATACAATATTGTCCGGTGGTTGTGATGGCGAAGAAGGCTGCAGAAAGACTGGAAAATGCGCAACTCTTCATTTGGGCGAACTTGTGCACGGAAAAATGAAAAGTTAAATGTAGAAGCAATACACGCTGCACACTGATAGCGGCAAGCACTGCCGTCGGTCGTCGGTAATCTATCAGCGCTATGGCACGCCGGCTTTTATACCTGTGGAGTTGAAGATTACAGGCTTATAATTGGTGACCGCGTTAGCTGCAGAATAAACTCTACTGTTCGCGTTGCGTGCTCAAGCTTATCAGAACAATCTAAAATAATCGGGAATGTTCGACATTCCGGCGTCGTGCGCGCAAGACAGTGGTAAGAGGTGTAAAAGGTCTGGTTACATGGAAAAACCAGCAGTTCCGTGTACGAGTACAACCGATGAGCGAAGCTCCTTAGAAATAGGAAGCGAGTGACTATGCGCCTGATCTCGCTGCTCGCATCATGAAGGCGGTAGGGTGGAGAGCGGGTGGGGAGAGCGTCTGCTGCGCTCGATGGCGGGAACGACTGCGCGAGTGAGTGTGCGGCACGCGCAGCGCAGGGAGAGGGGTGCGAGCGGTGATGCGGCGGGGAGCTTCGACGGCGAAGACGGAACGCCACGCGCGGCGTTCGGCGTGCGCAGCGTTTCATTGTCTGAGAATAACAGAGAGCTGAGCTAATTGGTAAGTATTCATTCCAAAAAGACAGGGCGTGCAAACACGGACACAAGAAAGAAGTCAGGACACCACAAACGCCGACTAACAACTGAAGAGACGCACAACGGCTGAAAAGAAAGAAGGCACGAAAACTTATCTGCGCATGCCCATTCAACAGGCGAGCCTATCAATCCGGCACGCGTGGTGGTCTACGTGGAAGATAACTGTTAAGGCATTTGATTTCATCTTTATGCGCAGATAAGTTTTCGTGCCTTCTTTCTTTTCAGCCGTTGTGCGTCTCTTCAGTTGTTAGTCGGCGTTTGTGGTGTCCTGACTTCTTTCTTGTGTCCGTGTTTGCACGCCCTGTCTTTTTGGAATGTTTCATTGCCTTTTTGCGCCAGCGCCGGGTGGAGAGAGCGTCTGCTACTACCTTCGACAAAGGGCCCGTAGTGCTCTGGAATGATGCTTTTCACATCACAATCAACGATAAAGGTGGTGAAAGTGAAGACGACCATTATAATGAGTTGTGCACAGAGCTTATTTATTTTAACCTCGAATTTATGGTGCGCTGGAACCAAACCTCTCAAGGCCTGACATCTGCCATGCCTCAAGACGCCGCTCAGCAAACGCCGCCTCCCACGCCGACTACATGTCCCGGCGTCCCACGCATCCGCGATCCACCTATCTTCACTGGCGCCGATGGCACCGACGTGGAGGACTGGCTCGCAATTTACGAGCGTGTGAGCGTACCCAACAAATGGGACGAAGCAGGCACGTTGAGCAACTTGGTCTTCTACCTCGCGGGAGAAGCAAGATTCTGGTACAACAACCACGCGTCCGATTTTGCGACTTGGTCGGATTTCAAGACCGCCGTCATCAACGTTTTTGGCCGCCCTGCAGTTCGTAAGCTGCAAGCAGAACAGCGCTTACGCGAACGAGCTCAGCAGGCCGGTGAATCTTTCACCAGTTATATCGAAGACGCTCTGGACTTGTGTAAAAAAGCCAACGGCACCATGTCCGAGTCTGACAAGATCCGGAACATTAAGAAGGGCATTGACGACGATGCCTTCACCATGTTGCTCGCCAAAAACCCTTCCCCCGTAGCCGAGGTCATAACACTGTGCCAGGGCTACGAGGAGCTCCGCCGGCAACGTTCGATGACCCGTCGCTCTCCATCACGCGGCGAAGAGCTTGCTGACTTGGCGGCCATATCTGACTAGGCCACGCTGCTGGCAGAAGTGATGTCATTCGTGCGCGAGGAAATCGCGCACCCATTCTCTCTCCTGGCCTTCGCTCGCCCGCCGCACGTTCAACAGTCGTCAACGACCCTTCTTCCTCCCCTCCGCCGAGCGATTGAGCAGGAAATTGCGGAGGTGATGCCTGAGTACCACCAGCAACCACCGGCTCCTGCGCCACAGAGTTACGATCAAGTTGTCGCCAGGACGCACCAGGCAATCCCTGCGGCTGCACCACTGAGTTACGCCGAAGCCGCCGCTTGACCTCCGTCCTTCGAAGCGGGCGTGCCGGCTACGTATGCTGCCGTCATCCCTAGGCCCCGACTGCAACCCACCATGCAGTCATTTCAGCAGCCGCACCGTCAATCGCATCCTGCGACATGGGCGGGACCTGCCCCGGCGAAACGATGGCGCACACCCGACAATCGGCCCATCTGCTTTGCATGCGGTTATGCCGGTCACGTGGCACGTTACTGCCATCACGTGCAGCCGCCTCGAGTCGCATCACCCGTCACCAGCCAGTCCAGCCGTGTATTCTACAACCCGCCTATGTCACCGACGTCACGCCCAGCTCCATCCAGTCGCCGCTCTTCGTCTCCACGACGTCGCTCACTGTCACCAATGCCGCCACGTTCTGTCGCACGAGAGCAGGAAAACTACTCGTCGCAGTCCACGAGGCAAGGGCTGCGACGCTATCGAACTGTAAAAGCCCTCACCGAAGTCCATCGAATGTCATAGACGTGTTTGTGGACGGTGTTCGCGCATCTGCCCTTATCGACACTGGCGCCGCCGTATCCGTTATGGGCGCAAAACTTAGTCGCTTAGTCGCAAAACAAAGCCGCTTACTCCAAAAAGTGACGACGCCACTTTCTGGGATGTCCCTCCGTACCGCCAGCCCCCAGAGTATTAGGCCTACAGCAGTATGCACTTCTCGCGTCGTCATTCAGGACGTTCTGTACGACGTCGAGTTCATAATAATTGCTGCATGCTCCCACGACGTCATCCTGGGATGGGAATTTCTCTCCCGCCACGACGCCATAATTCATTGCGCACCAGCTACCCTCGAACTCTCACCGTTCTCACATTTGACGCCGGCAGACAGTCCATTGGCATTCACCAAGACCCTCGCCAAAGACGATACCAAAGTTTCTCCAAACTCGTCGACGGCCGTGCCAGTTTACTGCGCCGGTCTCTGCGACACAATTGCACTCCTTTCGCCATCTGACCGCGTTTGCACTAGGAAAGGGTTGCTGGTACCTTTCGCGACCGTGCAAGTCACTCAGGGTAGCACCGCTATTTTTGTTACCAACCCATCCCCGCACATTGTTACGTTGGTGCGAGGGGAATGTCTCGGCAGAGTGGAGCCCCTCGAAGACGCACAAGTTCTGGACGCACCCGATGACTCGCACTGCACCAGTTCCCGTACCATCAGTGCCGTTTCCACGTCTGATTCCTCACCCGCGGATGTATTTGGTCCCTCCATTGCTGACAACCTTACGTCGGTCCAGCGTTCCCAGCTTCTGTGCCTGTTGGAAGAATTTCGTTCTTCTTTCGATGTCGGGGAAACTTCTCTCGGCCGCACGTCCGCTGTTACGCATCGCATCGACACTGGCGCCCAACCACCACTGCGGCAACGTCCATATCGCGTGTCTCCCACAGAACGTCGGATAATTAATGAGCAAGTGGACGATATGCTTCGACGCGACGTTATTCGACCCTCGGACAGCCCGTGGGCGTCTCCTGTTGTTCTCGTTGCCAAGAAGGACGGTTCTGTGCGCTTCTGTGTGGACTACCGAAGGCTCAACAAGATCACTCGGAAGGATGTTTATCCGCTGCCGCGAATCGACGACGCAATTGACAGCCTGCAAGGAGCCGAATTCTTTTCGTCTCTTGATTTGTGCTCGGGGTACTGGCAAGTGCCCATGGCGGATGACGCTCGACCGAAGACAGCCTTTGTCACGCCCGACGGCTTGTACGAGTTCAACGTCATGCCGTTTGGTCTGTGTAATGCGCCCGCGACCTTCGAGCGCATGATGGACACCGTTCTGCGCAACTTGAAATGGCACACGTGCTTGTGTTACCTGGACGACGTCGTGGTTTTCGCTCCGGACTTATCCACGCATCTCCAACGTCTGCGGCATGTTTTGACGCGTTTGCGCAACGCCGGCCTCCAACTGAATCTGAAGAAGTGCCGATAGGCAGCACTGCAGCTGACAATCCTTGGCTACGTCGTGTCCAAGGACGGAATCCTTCCCGATCCGACCAAGCTTCGGGCCGTGGCCGAATTTCCCAAACCTACGTCCGTCAAAGAACTGCGCAGTTTCGTAAGGCTGTGTTCGTACTTTCGACGCTTCATACGAAACTTTGCCACCATCATATCGCCGCTGACGAAGCTCCTTGGAAGTAACGGACCCCTAAATTCGTGGTCGTCCGAGTGTGACGACGCGTTCGCAAAGCTCCGTCGTTTGTTGACATCTCCCATACTACGCCACTACGACCCTGCGGCCCCTACAGAGGTACACACGGACGCCAGCGGTGCAGGCCTCGGCGCTGTTATTGCGCAGCGCAAACCAGGCCCCCC